>NW_013670202.1:88473-93382 GCF_000517525.1 Limulus polyphemus
ATTATCTAAAACATTTTTAGTAAGTAGACTGTGTAAACACATCATTATCTAAAACATTTCTAGTAAGTAGAGTGTGTAAACACATCATTATCTAAAACATTTCTAGTAAGAAGGGTCTATAAAACCATTTCAACAGCACATTTGTGTGTTACACGACGCTGCCAACTACACTTTTTACTTACTACCAGAGGTCATCAGGTCGGCTAAGTCCTAGTCAGCACAAGCATAACTACAAGGTCAGTTCTGACGAGGTCTCACGAGGTCGGCTAATGTAACAGTAGTCTAGACGATATATATATATATCATCAACGAAAGCTAGAGTGTAATTCAGATTAATTGTAATCATTATCAATGTTACTTGAGTAATTCACAAATAAAAATGTCTAGGGTAATAAATAATAACACAATAATATTTATTAATTTCAAACGTTGGTTATTTACTTTTCTAGTATTGTTGAGCTAAACTGCTAGTATAGTGGACACCTGTTATATAGTGGACACCTGTTATATAGTGGACACCTGTGTAGTGTTATTTGATTTAGATGTCAAAATAGGCGTAACATTTATATGAAAAATTGTTTTCATAACGTGTTAATTTTTTAGATATTGGAATGTGTTATCTCATAATTCATAACCTTACTTAAGAAAAGGTACCTAGAAAAATTACGAATTACAATTACAATTGATCCAAAAGCATACAGAACGTACGAAGTTAAATTAAGATATTAAATACTTAGTTGACCCCTCGCCCAACATCTTAGAGAAATAAATAAAAAAATTGTGTTATCACCTCGCTATATTATAACGTATTGCGTTTACTTAGTAACGATCTTAATCATATTGAGAAGTTATTAATTAAAGATATTGTGATATATATATGATTCACATACAGTTTCATAGTGGAACTATGGAGTTTATTCTTGAGTCGAAACTAGTTTGTTTGTTTGAAGTTATGCACAAAGCTACACAATGGGCTATCTGTGCTCTGCCCACCACAGGTATCGAAACACGGTTTCTAGCGTTGTAAGTCCGCAGACATGCCGCTGTGCCACTGGGGCATCAAAACTAGAAAAACTTTGATAAAAAAAATGTAACGTTGGTAGTAATAGTCAAGAAATAATTAATTCTTCTAACACTGCGTTTTTCTAAATCACCAGAAAGCTAATGAGTTCGCTTTGTCTCATCTTGGCTTATAAGATACGGACTTAAAACACCATACATAATATAATATGCAGTTCACCATTATAAGAGGCCTCACTGTATTTCTTCGGTTTGCTGACCCAAGCTATGTTGGTGAGCCTTGAATAGGCAAAACTGCAATCCACACCAGAGGGTACAGCCAATCAAAGAATGCTTTAGGCCTCTACGTCACAGGTTCTCTTTTCAATTTCACTTCTGGTGAAAAAGAAAACGAATCTTTGATATATATATATATATATATATAATCATTAGATTGTTAATCTGTTTAAAGCATTCACATTGTCGGTTCAACGGTAAATAAGAGGGCTTATAATATTAAAACTGTGGGTTCGATCCATGTGGTGAAAATAGCCTACTGAGCAGCTTGACGTTTAAACAAAAGTGTCTCATCAGGTATGACGTCATCTTCTAAGGTGAGTCCTGGATGTATGGAAACAGCGCTGGATTTTCTAAATAAAAAATGTAGTTATTTACCGTAATATTTGTGTATGCGGATTACAGTGCTGAAACCAGAATATACTGTAAAGGTTCTCAGTAAGTATATAATCTTGCTGTTACCATGGTCCTTGTTGCTATGACAACTACGGTTTAGATAAGTTTAGAACATATTACTTTGTTTGCTTAGCTGTCTGTGAATGTTAGTACGCAGCGTATAAATGACATTTACAGTAGAACTTCCTATGTATACTGTCTGTAAAATATATAACATTCGATCTCGGATCCACAGTTCGTGGTTTATCCGAGTGACCACACTTTGTATTCACGCACATGTAACAGCTCAGATACAACAGAGGCTGAACGCGTTGACATTAAGAACCATTATCCTCACCTTGATGATATTCCATTAACTTTGATATCATTGTACCTGTTCGGGGGCTTCTCTACTGTTTGATTACTCACGGAAGAATGGTTAAGTTATCCAATTTATCAACTAAATCCAGCACCGAGACGTTCTTCACTTAGCAGCGATATTAAGTATAACTATCTAGCCATAGGAGTCTTGCATGACGTAATGTAAGCGTGCTCAGTCGGTGAATCCGAGGATTCATGGTTTGCGGTCAGATAAGAGTGGCCCTAAAGTCGCTTGTGTTACTAGATGATTTCCTTCTAGTCTGGCCTGGCATAGCCTAGTGGTTACTGTGTTCTACTGTAATCTGCGGTTCGCGGGTTCGAATCCCCTTCACTGAACATGTTCGCTCTTTCAGCTGTGGAGGCGTTATAAAAACTTTTTCTCTTTCTCGAATGAAATGGCCAGGTGGTTAGGGCGCGCTCGACTCGCAATCTGAGGATCGCGGGTTCGAATCCACCTCATACCAAACATGCTCGCCTTTTCAGTCGTGGGGGCGTTATAAAGTGACGGTCCCACTATTCGTTTGTAAAAGAGTAGCCCAAACGTTGGCGGTGGGGGGGGGGGTGAATAGCTGCCTTCCCTCTAGTGAATCATTTCAAAATTAGTTATGGCTAGCGCAGATAGCCCTCGAGTAGATGGTTTGCGCGACTTCAACAATAACAAAAAACGAACCATAACAATAAGGGCATTTCCAACACGCCCAAACCTAAAGTAAAATATATATCATACGAATCAAACAGTGAATATCAATAAGTCGTACACTAATTATACGTGACGCTGAACTAGGACTACTGTCAACTGTAACCTAAAATTAAAGTTCCTGATTGTCGTAGAACCACGAATTAAATCACTCTCTATCCACTGCGTCAAGCATTATTCCTTGTTTTATTAGCGGCAGGAATTATATTTCAATTTGTTTTCCAGGCTATTAGAAACTAGAAGTTCGGTCGTGAATGTTTGATTTGTTTTGATTGTTGTAGTTTTGAGTTTTGGAGAAGAAAAATTCTACGTGTAGTTTTCTTATATCTTATAAATTATGTGTGACGGTAAGTGGATTCATCGCATTAAACATGTTTAGGCCTGAAAAAAAAAATAGAAGCACATTATAGAACTCAACATAATGTTATTTGGATCGATACCTTTGTCGTACCATGTTCTCTTTCTAATTCTAAGAACTCACAGATAATCACTCGAGGATTGTTTGTTTGTTTGTTTGTTTTGAATTTCGTGCAAAGCTACACGAGGGCTATCTGCGCTAGCCGTCCCTAATTTAGCAGTGTAAGACTAGAGGGAAGGCAGCTAGTCATCACCACCCACCGCCAACTCTTGGGCTACTCTTTTAACAACGAATAGTGGAAATGACCGTCACATTATAACGCCCCCACGACTGAAAAGGCGAGCATGTTTGGTATGAGGGGGATTCGAACCCACGATCCTCAGATTGCGAGTCGAGCGCCCCCTAACCACCTGGCCATCTCACTCGAGGAAGAGAAGAAGTTTTTACAGAAAAAATAGGGCTATCTATGCTCCGCCCGTAGACATACCAATGTGGCACTGGGGGCTTCAGAAAATGTAGTTGATTTTTAAACACTGTAGAATATAATTTGCGCGTGGAGATTTATCACGTGATAAGTAAACGAAAAGTAAAAGATTGGTTTCGTTTGCGTTTCACGCAAAGTTTCACGAGGGCTAAATGCGCTAGCCGTCTCTAATATAGCAGCTAGTCAACACGATTCACTACCAACTCTTGGGCTACTCTTTCACCAACATATAGTGGGATTGATTGTAACATTAATAAAAAAAGTTACAATTCATTTCTGATGAACTGCAATCTAACATAATTATCTTGTTTTAAGGTCTCGTTCTTCTAATTTTCTTTTTAGATACAATAAATAAAATTTTTTAGAGATGCAGGTTCCATCAATATTTTCATTAAGTTACGTGAATAAATATATGTACCTACTTCATAGCCAGGTTTCATTGAATTTGACACCATATAAACTGTAACAAATATGTAAAACAACACATGAAAATATATGTCATTGGGGGTATTGAACTCGAAGCTACGTGATTGTTGGATTGAACTAATCAATAACCAATACCACATTCTTAGGATGGCATGCATGGCTATATTTAAATTTGGCTTTGTCAGTTGATTCGTTATTCTATGTGAACGTAATCCAAGAACAAAACCAGTCAGGTAACTGCAACTGACTATCTGACGTTTCTGTGACGTAAACTATGACGTTTCTGTGACGTAAACTATATAATTCTGCTAGCACTAACATACTTGTTTAGTGCAAACTGTAACTAAGATTGTTGACATAAGGAATGAATTTATTTCATGAAAAAATGAAACGAGTTAGTGCAGGAAACCAACAGCAGACAGGATTGTAAGGTAAATTATTCTTGTCATTATAAACAATAGAAACGAAACATCGTTACCTGTCAATAAGAAGTTTGATGCTACTCTTGGATTAAAATATGATTCTTTTTTTAAACCTAATGTTCTACATTAATAAAAACAAACCCAGAATACATTAAAATAAGATTTGAATAACCCATTTTTGTACTGGAATCACTCAGATGAAAAAACCATTACGTTCAATTCTCTAATTGTAGGCTAATATTTTAAAACTGTTCAGTAAGCAACAAAATGTGAACGTTAATAAACCTCAATACACCTCAGTGTTTCTCACTTTAAGATATCATGTTAGTTATTATCAAACGTCTAAGGAACGTTAGGTGCACAGCACTTAACGTTTGTTTTTCTCACTTTAAGATATCATGTTAGTTATTATCAAACGTCTAAGAAACGTTAGGTGCACAGCACTTGACGTTTGTTTTTCTCACTTTAGG
>NW_013670203.1:0-19283 GCF_000517525.1 Limulus polyphemus
CTGGTTAACTACTAATCTACTTTTTTAATGTGAAATCAAAGTAAGCATTCTGTAGTATTTTTTCAAAAGTTCACTCCTTTTTATGATATAAAGCAAAAAATTTTTTATTTTCTAGGCAGAAGAACAACAGAATATCGAGGCTGGTTTGATCAGGAGAAGAAAAAAGAGAAAAGCACCTCCTCCACCTAATCCTTTTACTGGAGAAGTAGAGCTAGAACCTGAAGCTGACAGCTCACCATATGAAGGCAGTGAGGAATTGAGTGCTCAGGATTTAGTGGATTTTTCCCCTGTTTATCGATGTTTACATATATACTCTGTTTTGGTTAGTTTGATGTAGTCCTATCCAACTTAATTTTAAAAATATAGATTTTCATTGTGTGAAAGAGCAGGGTATGTTTTTAAAGAGGAACGATTAGACTAGATATTAACAATATTATAGTCTTGTAGAGGGTTGTGTTTGTATTATCTGTAGATCATAAGAGTTTGTGTTACCAAAAAATATTTTTTCATGCCATTAGTTACAAAAAACATATGACCTTAACTCTAACAACAATGTGCTTTATAAATTCCTTTCTGCACATGTCACTGAGTTACATTCAGAATTTAATTAAACCACTTTATTATCAATGTATTTTAATGAAATTATTATTATCAAGTACATAATAGTTCAAAGTTTTATATTATCCTAGTTTTTATTCCTTTATTTCAAAAGAAATATTGAAAACAAAATAAAATCTCTCAGTTTTGTGTCGCATGATGCACGAGCTATAAACAATCTAAAAATTTGGTGAAGTATAATTTGAAGCATCATAAGGGGGTAGTCATGTATGTGTAAGTCTAGTTGAGAATGTAGTTTACTTACATGTTTGTTTCAATGTTCTTTCACTGAATGCAGTTGAAACAAGAAATAAATTTTATCTACCCCTGACAGGTGCCATGCGTACCTTCTATAGTTAACATTGAGCTTTAGAAGTTACATGTACTTTCAACATGTACGTGTTTATAGTCATTATAAAGAGCTCATTTTACACTGCAGTCCAACAATGGTTATTTTGAAATTGATGTCAAATTGTCATCTTTGGGTAGATGTAACTGCTCATGCTATTGTTGGCTGCTTTGTTCATGATGGCACTTCAGTTGTTTCTTACCTAAGTATGTTATAGTTAGAGAGACAGTTAAATTGTATTTAGGTTTTACTTTTATATTTTACTTAATTATGCATTTGTCTTTTAAAATTCATAGTTGAGAGGTTTAATAATTTTTATAAAATAACCAAAGCTTCCCCTTACCCTGCAAGGCTTACACTACCAAGCGTGTATAAAAATATTTTGCTGGACGTTAAGATATTTCTGCCATTCATACTATTCTGTCGACTACTGGTACCCATTGATGTGTGTTGACATAAATAATCAGAGTCCAAGTGCAAATGATTACATTAAATAACGAATTTTTATTAGAAAGTAGTAGACAGAACTAAAATTAAGTATTTTATTTTTCTCAGACTACATATTTTTATGAAAGTTTTTATTAAATTTTAAGCAATTTTACCTACTGGTTTTAATATAGGAAAAAATTTAATGAGAGTTACGTGAAGCATCTTGTCTTTATAGGATTAAGAGAATATTAACTGTTCTTTTAGAAACTTGTAGCATCAATTCTTATGATTTGTGATTATTGTAACCAACTTTTTCCACTTACTGTTTGGGAATATTTCATCTTCTAGAGTAATTAAAACAAGTATAATAAAAATGTTTTAAATTTTAAATAGACAAGTAGGGATCAATATATATGTAACCTAACTAGCTATAGTGATAAAGAAAGTTTTGATGCTACAAAAAGTATTGAACCAAGAAAGTCAAAACTACAAAAACTGAGTTACCTAAAATTTAAAAAATTTTATCCCAATTTTGGCTCAGACTAACATAATAACAGATTTGCAAAAAATAGACATAAAAGTTTTATATTTTTGTGGGCGAACATATACCTGATTTGATTTTACTCATCAGGATCTCTACCAAGTTACCCTCAAATCTAAATATATGCCCAAGGTAGCACATCGTCCGTTTTATATATATACATATACTAGTATCCTTTTTGGTACAAGAAAGGAGTAATTGAGAGTCCAGATGTAGAAGTTCTCTGAAAGAAGTAGAGCAATAATGCTCTTCATGTTTTCTGTATGCTTGTCTGGAAAAGTTACTTACTTAGATGAAAATTCATTCAAATATTGAAATTTTGATTCACTGCATAAATGCATATATAGCGATCTAGGCAACTTTATAAGTACAGTAAGTGTTAGTTTTGTTCAGCCAATACTGTGAAATGGTCATTGTTAATATTCAAACATTTTAAAGGTAGTTTTAAATGGGTGATTTATATGGCCGCCGTTTGTTTCATGACGATCCCTACTATTAAGTACTACTACTATACTTAATGATACTCCATCTAAACTCTATTTTAAACAAACTCTTGGTAAAAATATTGTTGAAAAGTAAACTCAAAAGTCAAACATATTAAGATAATTTTAAAAAGGTAAAAACATGTACCACCTATTTTATTTGCAAATGTTTAGTAAATAGTTTTTAAAAAATTAAAAATATAATTCAGCTAGATATACTAAAACATTTGGTCACTGACTGCAACAAAAGGATTGTTGGAAAAAGAACACTAATCTTGGTGTTGTAATATTTTTATTTGTTCATTCGTGTTTTTCTTTTGTTTTTCAGTTCTTTGTATTCCTAAATTTGCTGATTATAAAATTGGTAACATATAAATATTATAGACAAGTTGTAAAGTAAATTTTGCATTTCTGAAAGACTGATACTGTTGTTTCTGCATATAAAGATCACCAAAATCTGTATTTAAGTATTAAATATTACTAATTTTATCTGTTGTTTAAATATTGAGAAGAAAATATCAATAATAGATTCTAGGGTCTTGGCTAAGAATCCAGGGTTTCAGAGTTCATGCCCCATTGCTACAAGAAAACACACTGCACTTTGGGGCTTTGGGTGTGCCATAAGAGCATTTGCTAGATCCCACTATTTGGTTACACAAGAAATGACAGTGTCTGTGAACTAGCTATGTTTCCTCTAACCTATCAGTTCAAAATTAGGAATCTTTGTGTAGTTTTGCAAAGACATTCTAAAAATATTTGTACAAATGCAGATCCTGGGGGTTTCAATTTATAGAAGGTTAAAGATTTCAGTTTTAGATATATAATAATAGGTTGTTAATTGATTATTTCTTTAAAATATATTTCTCAGCTTGACAGAGGAGCTACTAAATTGAGCTGAACTTAGTTCCAATTAGTTTAGTGATAAGAACTAATTTCAAGCTTTGTATGTTGTTGTACTAGTCAGTATTGATATTATTAAAAAATGCAGTCTCTAATGACTCCTAATATTTACTATGATTTTCTTATAGCTAGTAGCTGTGTGCCTACAATGATATCTTATGCTTTGACTCATAACTGATTTCTATTTATCACTTAGTACAACATACCATTGACTTTCAGGGTGCTCGTGAGACCTTTGAAGCATACTACAGACAGCAGCGAAAGCAGCAAGCAAGGCTTGCACTTCAGCCACCAACAAATATGGTAAATATTACATATAAAAAATTTAAAATAGTAAATTTGGTTTTCAGGTTATCATCGAAACTATTTTCATGATAATCTTGAGAACATATTTTAACTAAGGTAAGTTAGAAATGTTTCTAGTAAAAAATTATAATTTAATTTCATATTCTGATATTCATTATTATTCACTTTATGCTGCTTCATCAATCCACAAATTACTGACTTGTTATATATCACTCTTTACTGGTGGGGGTGCATACAGGGGTGGTGGTAAGGGTAGCTTGCTTGGACTCATGCTGCCCTAAATTATGCCTTAGCCTCCCCTTTAATCCCTGCACCCATCTTTTCTCATCTAAGCATTGGTCTGATTTTTTCTCACTTGCTTCAGTCTTTTATACCACACTCAGTTGTCCTTGATCTCTCGATACTCTCCACTTACCTCAGTGCACCCTCTATCTTGGTACTGTATTTAAGCACTTCATACAGATAATTTTTTCACTTTTTCTTGACAAAGCATCACTAATGGGTTTCCCAGTATTACGATTCTTCGGTAATAATTTGAATGTTATCGTGTTATCTAGTTAATTTCGTACCAATAATAATATAAGATCCCAGTCAGCAAGAAACCCTTGGGGCTGCCATGCGCACTTTTTAAAAAAGTATCAAAAATAAATGGGGAAAGTGTGCAATAGGTGTGGAATAGTCTAAAAAGGCAAGAGCAACTTTCAGAATTTAAAAATTCTTTTTGGTCGTGGAGAAATAGGCAAAAATGATCAGCTACCTCCTGACTTCCCAGAAAATCAAAGGAAAGATTTGGAATGCTTTGATTTTAGCAAATATTATAGTTATTTTAGCTCCAATGATTTATTTATCAATTTCAATACATAATTAGTGAGAATAAACATGTTTCTAGTTTTCATCTAGTGCATCTTCAATCTCAATGTCCAAATCTTGTAATGGAACACTCTCTTCAGCACACATTTCCATAATAACATTTTGCTCTGCCTCTTCTTTCTTTTTTTTACTGGCTTTTGGATCATTTGAACTACTCCACATCTACTTTGGGGGATAACATGGCAATGTTTTGCTGTACATATATAACTGGAGGATCACAATGTAAACACATTTCACAGCTTTTGCAGCTTCATTTCTTTTTGTATTTATGTTGTTCACATGGTCCTGGCCTTCTTGTAACTTAAATCATAGATGTACTGCACAAAAATGGAAAACTGATTTCAAAACAGCTGAATCTTTCACATGTGACAGTGTTAATGCGGGATCTTAAAAAAAAATTATCTTCCGATTGGCAAGCTGATTATGGTATGAATTCCCGGGTTTTATTATTTCTGGCACGGGGGCCAAATGGGTCTCTGATATCTAGCATTGCACAACAATTGGGGGGGGGGGGGGGGGAATCACTTTCAGTTGAGACTATCAGTGATCTTATTCATAGTGAGATGGAGCTATATATTCAGATCTGTGGTGGTCCTCTGGGGCTCTGAGGCTGCATTTGAGGGCAATCCTTGAAGTTTTGGATAGACTTTGAATATGCTTATTCCTGTGCCTTGTGTTATCTGTTGGATTTTCAGCCCCCTGTGGGTTAGTGGTAAGTTTAAGGACTCGCAGCACTAGGATCCTGGATTCAATTCTTTAGGGTTGGTGCAGCACAATTGCTTTGCTCTTACAAAAAACTTACTTTACCTCACAAGATGCTGTTCCAATCAGTGATAATCACCATAGTATTTAAATGACCAATGAAAAATTAAAAGGAGGCCACTTGCTTTTGAGCCTGCAACTTAATTGATGGCTGAAAGGTCTGGGAACGATTTTTTTTTTCTATACACAGAAATTGTTGTTCATGCTGGAAGGTTTACTTTTTAGTTATGTGAAGGGACAGTTAGGCCTTATCCAACACATTGTCTGGACTTTGTGATTTCACTTACCACCACCAGATGGAGGCATTTTTTTCGACTCTCATATAATTTCTGCTCCTCCAATATCGGGATTCTGAGGTAGAGTTTGTAATTCACCTATGTACTCTGATGGAACAGAGTAAGTCCATGGACTTACAATTCACCTTCGACATTCTGTTTCCTTTCAAGTCTCTCAAGATCACCAGTTTCGTTGAGGACAAGCTGGATCCATTGTTAGCATGCATGGTGATTCAATTTTCGGCTTCTACATTCCTCCTGGTTGTTGTTGGAGTCTCTAATTTCATTGGCTCTTATAGGGGGGTTATAGTTCTGCCCCTTTTTGTGAGTACCAATCCCCAACATCAGCTCCTCAGTATATTGGTACTCAGGATAGATTCTGTCAATATACAAGGTTTCTACTGCTTAGTTTGATTACCAGCAGTGTCTGTGATTATTGTATACCTTCTGGTGCTGTGGGAACTCAGTTCCAAGATTTTCCGGACGTTTGGTAATTCAGTTAACATCTTTCTCACTATTATCCACCTAACTTGTAGGGTATCTGTCTCATGCAGTTCATCGGGACTTTGAACTTAGTTCTAGGGTTATCTGAGTCTGGTTGGTCTGGAGGTAGTGAGAGTGTTGGGCTAGTTCTTCAGAGTTTTATTTATGTTAGTTTTTGGGCCTATTAAGACAGGAGATTGGTGTCCAGTCATCAATCTTCCTTGTCTATATCAATGCCTATATTCTACAAGGTTCATAAGTTAATCATTCCTCAATCTGTGTTGATTTTTTTATTATGATTGTAGATGTCCAGCTTGGTTGTAGTTGGCTCCTATTTGCACTTTGCCTTAGCAGTGGAGTCCCACCACTATCAGCATTTATGGTGTACAAGAGTCAGGTATGGCAGTTCCGAGTTTTTTAATTTGGCCTCACATAGGCTTAACACGGGTTCTGCTGTATTGTACGAGTTTTCTCGTCATCTTTATTCCATCGTACTTTGCACGTAACATTCCATGGATGACTGGTTACTGCTGGCAATCTCTTGCCATCACATCCTGATTTTGCTTTCAGATACAACCCAGTCAGGTTTCTCTTTTGGAACTGTGATATCTATTCTTGCTCCAATTCAATGTCATCAGTCCAGGTATTTTTTATTTTTCATCTCTTTTTTTTTTTTCCTTAGTCGGGGTCAGCTGTCTCCCATCCTGCTCAATGCTAGGGAATAGGATGCCACACTCTTAATCACCTGGTTGGGGCCTTTGGAACAAGAACACAACTGATCCTTTTATTGGTCTTTAAGCAACCAGGGATCGTACACCTTTATTTCTTGGTTTCCCCAGTTTCCTTAGTCTGGATCATTCTTTGATCTTGAGGGGTTGTTAAGTCGGAACGCTACTACAGTTTGGGTTCCTCTACTATCACCTCGTCCAGAGTTCCATTCTATTCACAAGTGCCTTGCTTCAGGGATGGGGTACATGTACCATCAGTCAGGAATTCCAGTCTCTGCATGGATGATGAGAATTCCCTACACAATGTTTTTGTTCTTCTTGCTCTTCAACAGGCAAGGTCTCATGGTCTGGGCTTCTTAAGGGGTAAATCGTCAGACTTCACTCTGACTTTTCCATGGTGGTGTCTCATGTTCTCAGCAAGGAGGCATGTGGGATAGGGCTCCCTATTTTCGAATTTTAGACCTCCTTTCTCGGGACTAGTCTTATCATATCACCCTTCTAGCTTTCCATGTTTCTCAGGTGAAGCATGTGGTAGTTGGTCAATTGTCTCAATCCAAACAGATTCTCCAGACAGAATAGATGTTGGATTGCCTCTCATTGGATCACCCAACTACTGGCAATTTGGTCTCTAGTACCTCATCTTTGGGCCTTGGCACTAGATGCTTTCCATCTGGACAGGATGGGATTACCACTCAATCTTCTTTCCACTTCATATGTTACCCAGGGTATGAAATTTGATTTGTTCCAATCTATTGTCAGATCCTGTTGATCACACTAGATTGGTAGCTACACCCTGGTTTCTGCTTTTGCAGTCCCTTCTAGTGTGTCCAACTCTTCCACTTTTTTTTTAGACTTTCTGTGGAGGCAGATATGATGCACCCGGCTATCCAGATGCTCAAGCTTCTGACATAGATGTTATGCTGTCTTTCACTCGACATTGTGGTTTCATTTCCAAGGTTGACATATATCTGGCTCAGTTTCTGCTTAGTCCAGAAGTCACTTTTCTTAGAGGTAATGACATGCATATCAGCAATGTTGTATTGAGAGCAGATTGAACCCTTTTCAATCAGTGGTGTCAGCCATAACCCTTTTTTTTTTACTTGGCTCTTTGATAGCAGTTTTTTGCATCTTCCACAATCACCATTGCTTATGTTGGCCTTATCGACTACTGTTTGATTATTGCAACTATATATTTTTGAGTCCCCAGTAATCTCTAGATTCCTCATATCATTTTGAGTAGTTGGTCCCAAATGACCATTCCAGTTACCTAACAGGTAGATTCAGGTTATGTGTTCTTTCTGTTCACCTGTTTGTGACCTGACTCTTAAATGCCATGTATCCCCTTTACCTGCAGGTTTATTTTTCATGGCTGCTGACCTATGGACATCACCAGTTGAAGTAATTTGTGCTATTTGTCTACAGACCACTTTCTAATTCTCTATGTTCTCAGTCCAGTTCTTCTTACTCAACACACTGGCAGACAAGAAAGGGGTTCAGTCCTTTTCTGTGATTCATTTGCTTACTCTTTCTCTCTATGTCCAATCAGATTTCGATATTGGTCATGTTCAGTGAGGGTCTTGAAGATTTTGTTGCCTGCACTTATACCTTTAGAGACACTGGACAACACTGTATTCTGGGTTCTCTGTGAAGGCAAGGTATGTTCCGTGCATCACATCTCATCAGATTTCTCTCTTCTATGTCCTTAGCAGCCCGGTCGAATTGCTCTCTGGAGATCACTGTGTAAACTGGTTTGTGGACCTCCCCCAAAACCTTTATCTTACATTATTCGTCTCATCTGAGGGTTTTTGCTTATCTTAACTATTTCTGCTAGATTATCCAGTGTGGTGAGTATTTTTTATTTCTACCTTTCAGGGTCCCTTACCTTGTTTTCATAGGATCCCACTCTGTGGCGAGTGTTGCCCAGACTGGTGTGCTTTATCAAACCAATTCTGCACTAGCAACCACTATTTCACTATAATTACTACCAGTTGCAACAGGCTCTGTATAAATGAGGTGTTCCATAAGACCATTTAGGAGCTTACTAGGTGTTATTACATTACTATGTTGGACTGCCACTCATGGACTATCATGAATAAAGCTAAAGGGGATCCTGCTCGTCCCTGCCAATCATTGGATTGAATAAATTGGGGTCGGTTTGCTTTTCAAAATTTAGGGAACTTGGTTCACCTATTGCACTGTTCCTCAGACTCCCCAACATGCATTATTCCCCAGATTCTACTAGTGGATCTGGGAAGTCCTTACCACACCCAGTTTCCAGACACTGGGGTGGTAGACAGAGGCTTTTCCTCCAGAGTGTTAGAGTGAATTCCTCCACTCTTGGAGAATAGGGTGAATTTGGAAGCTCTCCTGCCTGGGTCCCTTGATGTTTTTCCCAGATGTCAGTAGGAGCAGCACCAGCCTATGCGGGAGCCTACTCATAATACTGGTTCAGATTTTATTTTACACTATTCGGTTGAAGTGTGCATGGCCATTCTTTTTGATCAATATTGGTTCAGTATATTGTTCATGGAAGGAGGTCCACTATCTTCTCATAATTCCGAATGCAGAGTGGTCCCATTCTGGGTCCTTGGTTGAGCACAGTTGTTACACGTTCTCCCCATAATTCCAGAGGCAAGTGGAAGGCTCCTCGCTCTCTCGGTTGGGAAGTGAGGATGAATTTTCATAATTCCAGGCCCCCAGTGGCTCAGCAGTATGTTTGCAGGCTTACAATGCAAAAAAACAAGTTTCGAAACTCATGGTGGGCACAGCACAGATAGCCCATTGTGTAGCTTTGTGCTTAAATACAAGCAAACATAATTCCAGACCAGATGAGTTCTGTTCCTTTGGTTGAATAAGGCATACATGATTCCATCATTCTAAGCCTGGGGTGTTGTATTTCGGGCTTCTTCAGGTGGAGGAGACGGTTTGTCCTCTTCGGTGTTGCTTACTTTCTCGTTGTGATTCCGGTGGTTCGGAACGCATCAATCTATGACTACAGGTTGGGATCCAATCAAAAGCATATCTATATTTAAAGTTGCAGTCCAATTGCCCTAGCCACCAACATGAGATATAGGGACCAAGATCCCTTAATTCCAACCCCGAGTTGTGGAACCTCGGTTATCTGGTTGGGGCTGGCTTATACTGATGATTACTCATGTACAATTCCACCTTTGATACAGGAACTAAGTTCATGGTGAAGAGCATACCTATTCTGGATGTAGTGCAGTTCCCCAATTTGGATACCACTCTTATCTTGGTACACCCATGATCTATACGGGTGCTTTCTGTATGGATAATGCCCTCACCAGCCCCTCCACCTTCTGAATGTTGGATTCTACTTAAAAAGTGGAAAGTGGAGGTATGTATGTTTTGGAAGTTAACATTTTTCTAAATTTGATAATGTATTTCCAATCATACTACCTCTCTCACTCTCCCAACATTCCTCCCCACTGAGAACCGGTGTTAGAAACTGGGATAGTATCAGTCTCGAAAAAGTGATAATATTATCTGAATGAGTTGTTATATACAGTACCAGGATAGAGAGTGCATTGAAGTAGGTGGAGAGTATTACGAGACATATATCGCCAAGGGTAATTGAGTGGGGTATAAAAGACTGGAGCAAGTGAGAAAAAATTAGACCAATGCTTAGATGGGCAAAGATGAAACCTTGGTGGTTGAGTAATAGCTATAAATATGAGTGGAGGTAAGTATGATTGGGAATATATTTTCAATTTTGGAAAATGTTAACTTTCAGTCCCTGGAAAGGATTGAAGAACTAGCCAAAAAATTAGGTAAAATCACTTATTTTTGGTGTAAAATACACAGGAAACCTCAGTAGTAAGTATTATGATATAATTAATTGCAATTTTGATAGCATTTTAGTTAAATGTTGTTTGTGTCTGTGTGACTTACATTATTGTGAATACTGTAACCAATAAAGTCATGGATCCATTAGCAGTTTGGTATATAAATAATTTAGAAAAATATGTTTAGATGAAGTTCATTTGAACCCCACTGATAATTCTAGGGTTAAATTGTTGTTTTCTCCATTTTGAGAATTTTGGTCAGTTTGGTGTATGTATAGCTTTTGGAGGTCTTGAACTTCAAAGTGTCATTGTAATTATTACAGAGTTGGTATTCATTCCTATCTTTGGTGGAGTCATTCTGATTTTTGACACCAAATTATGAGATTACAGTTATACTCTTTTTAATTCTAATTTTGTTTCTTAAATTTTATGTTTTGAGGATTTTGTATAACATGATTCACTATATTTATTATAGGGTGAAATGAAACAATAACACTGATGAAATTATAGTCATTTAAGCATTTGTACTTCTACTGTTGTAATCAGACCATATTTCTACACTTCCATAACACCTAATAAAGTACCTGCCTGTCAGAAATCATATTGATAGATAATACAATCAGAAGTTATGGCAGACATTATTTTTATCATAAAGATATCAAAATAAAAGCCATCTAGCTGAAAATGTATACAGTAGAATAAGGGGAAAAAAAAAGAGTTCCATATGAGGATTCTACCATACCCTCACAACAAAGGAAATTAAAAGAAACAAGTAAGTTTACATTCTAAAGTAAAGATGAAAATAATAAGAAAAATCAATTAGAATATATGAAGAAATTGCATCCCTGTAGAGAACTGTGGTATATCAGAAAACATCATCATAAACATCAGGAATAGAAAAAACAACTAATGTCAGGTAAGTTTAATAGCCAGATGATATCTGTAAAGAAAGCTA
Organism: Limulus polyphemus; assembly: GCF_000517525.1. NCBI lineage: Eukaryota > Metazoa > Arthropoda > Merostomata > Xiphosura > Limulidae > Limulus > Limulus polyphemus. Next base: position 11,484 of record NW_013670203.1, read on the forward strand.
AAGGTGGGAATAATGATAATAAAAATAGAGAAACATCAACCACTATAATTACTACTGTCATCTTAATACAGAACTCTTGCTAAGCATGAATGTCGCAAAAATGTATGTCTGAATATACTGCTCAAAATAAGTGAAAATCATGAATTTGTATGTTTTACTCTTCAGATTTCAGCATTTTCCATGGTGAAAAAGTAACTAAAGAAATCAAATCATTCCTATTTTTCTGTTTATATTCCAATTTTTTAGGCTGGTATTCTTGTTTGACGTCAGTTAGAGATGGCATCTCTTCTATTATCAAATTTAAGTAATTTTTTTTTTTGTGTACAGTATATACAAAAGGTTTACTGAGAAAGTATTTTTACTAACAAAGTGAGATTTTTATCTCAACATTATTAATTTCATTTATTTTTAGCACGAAACAGTAAATGGGTATAGAAACTACTTCAGTGGTATAGTTGGGTAAGTGTTGTATGTTAATTGTTTACTGGAAAATATGCTAAATGTATGAATCTGACTATGGGCTAAAAACTTAAAATATATGGAACATTAAAGTTTACTAATGAAGTCTTAGATTGTTCTATTATAAACTTTAATAGTGAATTTCAGAATTATTGCTATTTATGAGAAAAAAAGTGATGACATAGGTCAATAACATGCTTACAAGAAACTTACCACAAGATTACATGTTAAAGTAGCCATATATAATGAAAAGGTTGTTTGTAAGTTCTTAAAAATGTCTGAAACTTTATAATATTGGAAGATGAATTTCATTTATAGTTTTCTGATGATATAATCACCATCTGATTTTAAAGCCTCACATTATAGAAAATTAAATTTCAGTTTTGTATTTGATATAATTAAGAATTATCATAATATATGTTTTTATAGTCAGGAACTGAGTTTCAATCTCTGTGCTTACTTTCTTGAGTTTTTTCTTGGTGTTTTTATATCCACATCAAAATTTTGTTGGTTTAGTCAGAGAAAATGCCAAGATTTCTCATTTTTGTGTTAAGTATTATATTAAAAAATATTTGTGAAATAAGTCTTTACATAACTTATTGGTAATTGTGAATTAAATTCATTGATAAATGAATGTTTTTTGTATATAAGACTTTCAAACAATGACCAAAAAAAGTGATAATATTTATCTTTCAGGTTCTTCGTTGTTGAAGATCATATACTAAATACTGCAAGTGGGCTAGTGAATAGAGCATACCTTGAAGAAGTGTGGGAAAATGCTTTGTCCAAAATATTAGCTTCTTTAAGAAATCACTCGGTAAGTTACTCTTCTGTCTTTTAGATATTGATTGTAATGACTGAATTTTACAGATGTCCATAAGAAAGAACATGAGATGCTCACACAAAAATTATTACTCTTAGCCAGTAGGACAGTGAACTTAAGTAGTTAAAAAATGTCATAACTTTTTTTATTTCTAAATAATTTTATAGTATTATTACAAAATATATTTACAGATACAAAAAAGATTAAATTTACTAAGAAGTGACATATTTTAGGCAAACAAAATGAAATTCTGAAAATACTGCTATTGATTTGTTTTTCTCTCATATTTTTAAAAGGAAATAATAAAACCAATTATTTATAAAATTACAAAATGATCATCTTTTCAGATCAATAACAGTTAATGATTTCTGTCACAAGAAGTGCTGTTTCTGAAATGTATCAGTTTCTTTTATGGGTTGTTTTTACCTTTTGTAGAAAATAAGGTGGTGATATCAAGATATTAGAAATATTCCACATGTACATTATTAATTTTGCCTCTGTTTTGTTTGATATTAGTATTGAGGGAGAATGATGTGTGGTGGATTTATAAAAGTAGCATCTTTTGTTGACAAGGTGTTTTTAAGTTTCAGCTATCTTTGGATTGGCTGAAAGTAGAATTATGTGTATGACCATGACAGCAAAATTTCTGCATGGTTCAATAAACCTGGATTCTTTTGTAAAAGTTAAAAAGGGAAATATTCTTGTAAGCTAGGAATGGAGTTAAAAGTTCAGTATTTTTGAAATTATTTGAAGAGACTTTGTTCTTTTGGAATAACATTATAAATGTTTTGAATGTAAGGTAGTTGAAAAGTCACTTGAATATATGAGATAATCATTTAGGTGTTGTTACTGTTATTTTTGTATTTTATACAGTCATACTGTACTGATGCAGACCTGATGCTGAAAGTGAAACATTTGATAATGTTGTTCAGTTTCACTCTAGGGGTAAGCATCTTATTTTGTTTGACTTAACATTACTTTCTAATTCAGGGTAAGTGTTTTTATATCAACTGAAGGTCATTTTTCAGTGCTGGCTTAATAAAGTATAATACTGTCTTATCCTTTGTTTAATACATGCTAAACTCTTTGCTGATGTTTACAAACTTGAAAATAAAAAATATACTCTATCTAAAAAGCAGACTTATCATTAGCTAAATTTTTTATTGAGAGTTGCAGATTGAGGATTTATTTAAATATTTCATTTTAAAATGAAGTAATATAAGATAATATAAAAATTTGAATTTTTAACTGATTGCTGTCAAGCATATTAACATACATTGAAAATAAAGTTTTGTAATTAAATTTTCCATGTAACTATTAAAAGTCATAATTTACACTTTGACCTCCACCCATATTCAGAGGGTTAATTGTTTTTTTTGCTTGGTATACTTTTGATATGTATGTTTTATATTTTCTACCTTGTGTGAATGGACATTATTCCAAGGTTTTTAAACAATACTATTTTTTTTTAGAGTTATGGTTATCCTGTTGGTCAGTTGTCTGACCTGCTGGTGGAGTTGAGAGACCAGTATATTGAGATTCTGATGAAGAAGTGGGTTCAAGTTTTTAGGGAAATCTTTGATGATGATAACTACCAACCAGTCCAAGTGGTAAACCAAGCTGAGTATAATCATGTTTTGAAAGACTTCCCATTTCATGATGAAACTTTAGAAAAGGTGAGAAAAATTACATGAGAAGTAACTTTAAAGTTGCATATAAAGCATTAATATATTTATGCAGACAAGTGAAAAGTCATTGTCATTATTGTTATAGTTAAGTTTCATCTGAGAATTTATTTATTGTTAAGTTTCATTGCTGAACTTATTACTGTGTAGTGTTAAGTCACATTTCTACAATTATTGATACCTATGCTTACATTACATCCATCATATGGATCATACAAAATAAATGCTGCTCTTATGGTCTGAGACCAGTAAATATAGTGATGGATTACCAAGTATCAATTAAGTAGTAATCCCATACACCAGTATAATTTCCAAAGCATGAATGGCCTGTGATAATCAAAAACTTGTTTCCTGTATGTTGTGTTTTCACCTGACTACTTTCCTAAGACGGTGTTACCTTTTCTTCCTAATATGTAACGTAATCATTTTTGAAATGTGGCATCTCATATGAAGCTTATGAAAGGATAGAACAGTGACTTGTTACATTAATGACATTATTAGCATAAATCTAGATGTAGCAATGTTTCAAGCATCTAGTGACATGGCATTTCATACTCAATATCTGTTGTTATTTTGATTTTATAGATATTTAAGATGTGTGACTTTGATCTCAATATTAATGGAAGGCCATCTTATGTTACTAAGTGTATATGTACGCATTTGCTTTTGAATGTGAATTTCAATGACAGTAATTGCTGAAAGTTATTTCTTCAGATCATTGCTGTCTTTGTATCTACTTCCTCCATTGTACCTCATACATGTTTTGTTCACCATGATTATGCACTACTCCTGACAGTGTAACTTCCTTTGTAACAAGCTTATGTAAAGAATGGTGAAGATAATTATAGACCATTCATTTTGACAAACTCCATGCAGATACTTCACTATACATGGTCAAATGGCTTCCAAGATTTAGTTTAACTCTCTCAACATGGTCTCGGTCAATTTGACCAACCACATGAATTCTTTGTACTCATATAAAGTCTTTATAGATTTGATACTACTAACTTTTAATACAGTATGTATATCTTCACAAAATTTGGCAGTCTTTCTGTAAACATCATAAGTCTTTCACAAAAAATCATTTTCTTTGTGAAGTATTTTAAATAAATTTAAAAAAAATTGTCCATGAATCTGTATTTGTTTTGAATACTTCATGTGCAAAGTAATTTTCATGTTAAGATTAAGAATACTTTTTTCATCTCAAAAATCTCAGATTTGATTTGTGTGATCTCTGAAACCTCCTAAATACATTTCAAATGTTTGTTTTCAATAAAACTTTATATTTTATCTGTTATTTTCTCCACCCTAACTATACAAGGTTGGACAATTTGACTGACTTCATAACCACCAAAAAAAATCGAAATTTGATAATTCTCCATTCAGAAAATAATGTTATACAATATATCATTTGATAGATGAAAACATTGGCTTTCTCTTGGTTATACATAATATAGAATTAACTTGAGAGAACTATTAACAAATCCCGAAAGAGAGGATGTGACAGTTGGGTGTGGCAAAAGGGGTCTACTTTTCTATTTGATAGCTCTGTAACCAAAGAAAGTTGAAGGTTATAAAAATTATGGTTTGTCTGAGCAATGACGATTTTATAGTGAATAATTTATGTTTAATTTCATACTTATTGGAGGGGTGGTGGATAAAATAGAGAAGAGAAAATGCCTAGAGAAAATGTGTCACACTAGGGGAAATTCAGGTTTTTTTCAAATATTGCCTTATAAAATTAAGAACTTAAAACTTATATACTATTAAAATATGGATTATTAGCTAAGAGTTTATGCTCTACTAATTGGTATAACGTAAACAAAAAGTAGATCAATGAAATTTTAAATGTAAGGTGCTAAAACCTCGTGACATGCACAGTAAAGAATGCCTGTCAGGATAGGATTAAGCTGAATTTTTGCATGAATGTTATCAAATGGGATTGCTGTAATTTCAGTTTCTTTGACCATTTTTGTCATGTAAATAGCCATTGATTTCAATATGTCACTGGAAGCTTGTTAACTGTTAACTTTTTAACCTTCATCAGTTTCAAATCCTTGTTTATTATCTGGTAATAGTACCAGAATATATTCCCAGCTTGATCAAGATAGCTTATTGAGACAAATTAGATTCTTTTTAATAACCATTGATAGTGACGTACTGATGTATTGTGATCAGTAAATTTTTGGCTGATACCACCGATACTTTTTATATAAATACTGTTTAATTATTCCAAAGATAATGCTACAGATCACTATGAAATACTATAGAAAATTGTCTAAAATTTAATTTGGACATATAACTTGATGAAAAATTAATTACTGTTAGGCTTATTAACCACTTTTACATTTAAAATATTAAGGAAAAAATACATTTAGGCCATGCAAAACAATTGATCAAGCAATGTTGAAAACTACTGGTTCATTCTTGTCAGTGCCCTACCTTGCTTTCCTATTTATACTACCCAATAGATGGTGCTCATTTTTATTTATGTTCATTTGTGATAATGGCACTATTGTTTTAGTAATCATGATAGTGTTTGGCCATTAATACCTCATGCTCATTGACAAATCATATCCCAGAATATGGAATGTGTGTCTGCATTGAAGAATATTTTTAATATTCCAATTTCTGGGATAATTTTGCTCAATGAGAATTCACTATAACACATTTCATAAAAACTTTTTGGATTCTGATAATTTCTAAAATAAAATAAATTGTTTTCAAAAAGAATTTAAAATTTCAAAGCTAGAGAAAGTGTACTTGTTAATTTTGGTCATTTCAACCATTCAAACACTGCTTATACCAAACTAAAAGAGCTGCAAAACCAGCATAATCTTATAAGCTTATACAGGATGTTTCAACCAGATAAAATAGCACTTCTATTTAGAAAGATTATTTGAACAGAAAATTACCATAGGCAGCTATATTTTAGAAACTCCAAATCTTCCTGTGCTGGATGCTAATGAGTGGAATTTAATAGGAAAGCTAATTACTCTCCTCAAAATCTGCAATAAAATAACTGTGAAACTCAGCCACAGAAATTGCATGGCATCTGAAATAATTCCTCAAATAAGATTTTTGCAATTATTTTTTTCCAAAGCAGAAATAGAAGGGAAATTTGGAGGCTTAGGGAGTACTATTGCATCTCTAAGAACTTCTGCAACAAAAAGATTTTTTAATTACACCAATGATAAAACAAATATGATTATAGCTACTTTTCTTGACTCATGATACAAAGGTAGCTTTTTTGAAAATATACATGAGTTATCAAAAACAACTTGGTTAACTTACAATCACTGTTGGCTGAAATGATTTAAAAAAAGGGACATAGAAGATTTATAATGTGCAACATTCAGTGCCAGATGCTGGAGATAATCTTCAAAAAGATGGCTTAACTCTTTCACTACAGGCTCGGTTCCAGGGTCTGACCTCGTAACCATTTCGTGCTTGTTATAGTTTTCATGCTATAACTATTAGTGTATCTTCACGAAATTTTGCATATTATCAGTAAACTTGACAAGGCTTTTTTTACACAAACTATCAGATTTTTTTATTAAGTTTAAGATTTTTTAAGTAATGTTTTTCTCGTGCATTTTTTCTTTTCAAATTTTAACACTCCAACATGTAAAGTAATTTTGATTTTATGATTAAAAATACTTTTATGCATCAGAAAATTTTTAAATTTCGTATGTTAAATGTTTACAACCTCCTGATAATTGTTTGTTCAAGGAAATATAGTTGTATTTATTCTTTATCTGAGAGAGAAAAGCTTTCATGCAATTCAAACATATTTTAAACAGGATAGTGATATTGACTTCAGCTGCGTATCTTAACCTGTTTAGAATAATTTCTATTATAGATGTTCAATATTTGGTTATAGTTTCTTGACCACCATGGTCTCTCTGTTTCTTAAATTTTGTTCATTCTTGGAACCACAAAATATATCAAAATGGATGTTCCATCACATTTTTTATATATATATATATTTTAAAACTTTTTTGAATTAAGTGTACACCCTTCATAAAGTGTGTTAGTCTCTCATATATGCATAAAGACAGTATGCTGTCAGAAATAAAAAATATCCACATGATGTGGTTTACTATCAATATTAGAATTGAAAACATGTTCAAAATAAATGATAGAATTTACATAATTGAAAATTCTCAGATGAAATATTTTTAATTTTAACATGATAATAATTTTCACTCAGACCAGTCGAAACTATATATTCACAGACAAATCTTCATTAAAAACAATTAATTAAAAAATCTGAATTTTTGTGTAATAAAATAAAAAAGAAGACTTTTAATGTTTACTGAAAGTCCACCAAATTTTGTGAAGATACAAAAATGTATTAAATGTTATTGTATGGAAATTCAAATGGTTACTCTGTGGTTACAAGATTGGTCACAACAACCTATTCCATAAAGAAATAGTTAATAAGCTTTAATGCTCCTACATTGTTTATCAATGTTTGTTCTTGATATGTGTGAGATTATGTGGGATCAATAATGTATTATTCAGAGCAGCATATAAAAGACCATCTGAAGCCTACTGTTGGTAGTTCTTCAAATATTTACAAATATATATATATGCAGATTTTGTTAAACAAGACCGATGTCTGTAGGTTTACTTTCTTCTTAGAATTCTTCTCAAGAAGTCGATAAGCCGTCTTAACGTTGTTAGAGCAACGGGTAAAAGTTGTAGCTAGTGATGAGTTGGCCGACGCGTTTCGAAAGCATTCTGCATCCATTATCAAGGCTGAATGTTGTGTGAATTGTGATTACTGTTGGTGGATATTTATAGGTATGGGTAAGCAGGTGGTGGTAT
>NW_013670203.1:20210-34952 GCF_000517525.1 Limulus polyphemus
CCTACAGACATCGGTCTTGTTTAACAAAATCTGCCTACAAGAAAATCTGTCACCAAAGTACACCAATTTTATAATAAAGATTGTTTTGCATTCTTACCTTAATATGTGTGTTTAGGTTTAACCTAAATCTTCTGAGCGAGCTAAACCTTGTCAGATATTATTGCAATTACAGCCAAAAATATCATTAACAGTGAGGTTACCCAACCGATCAAATAATGCATTCTAGTTTTTATGAGTAGAAATCTAAGAAAACTACATTTAATTAGTTATACTGATTGCTAGGTTGATTTTTAGTTTTGCTCCAAGTGCATAGGTTGCTCTGATTGGAAGTTAATATTAGTTTATTAAAATAATGTTATTTACTGACAATAAGATAAGCTCTATAAAATAAGATTATCAACATATCTTTATCAGGAATGACATTAGTGGTTCAAAATAGAGATTGCAAGGAATTGCACAAAACCCTAATAGAACATTCGGGCAAAAAATGCCTTAAACAGTAAGTATTCAGTTCAAACAACACTTTACAATACGATTTAACTGTTTCTCTATCTATAGCATATTTAGGTAAGAAACCACCATAAGTGCTATAACTGATCAAGAAGACAACAATACTAACAGTAGTTACATGTACACCATGAGGAAAACTGTGCACCAGTTTCAAATTAACCATTGGTGGAGTACAATGTAAACTGAGTTCTTTCTAATGACTGTATACACTTGTTGTATGTATGTTGTAGATCTCTTGGCAAAGTATAGAATGTGGGCATGGCAACCAATTAAGGTTGCAAAATTTATTTCTTTTTCCCAGTGAATACAGTTGTAAGACTTTATACCTTACCTGTTAAAAGGGTGTGTAGATCTACATTGTCATCTAGACATTCATATGCATGACAAGCTTACATGGATTACATGACAAGAAAACTGCAGTTTAAATTTTTTTTTAATGTTTCTATTGAAACAAAGGAATTAAAACTTAAGATAATGTTATAATGTTAATTTCATTGACATACATTGATAGTAAAGTGGTTTAATTAAATTTTGAATGTAATGTAGTACCATACACAGAAAGGAATTTAAAACTGACGCCGGTAGCTGTAGGGTTAAAATGAGATTTTTTTATTGGAAAAATTAATAATTCAATAAAAACTAATTGTTTTTGATACGTTTGTTCTCAGTGTTTTCAAGGTTATGTGGGATTAACCATGCATTGTTTAGAGCAGTGTATAAAAGAGCATCTGAAACCTTGTGTTGGTAATTCTTCAAATATCCACAAACATCTGTATCAGGAATGTGACAAGAACTGGTGAAAAGAACTTTGACAAAATATGTAGTTCCAACAATGAAAGGTTTACGAATAAAAGAGACTGGTAATCAAGAAACTAAAATAAGTATTATCATAACCTGTGAGATAACAGATACTGTATTTTCTGAAGCTTAATTTTATATTTTAAGATGTATAAAGCTACATCTTTCTGATCAAACTCTATGTGAACAGTTTTAATGTAATGCACCAACCCCTAATTTATCTGAAGCTGTATATATATACATATATCAATTTACCATAATTCTGAGTTTACTCTGTGTATCTTCATGAAATTTGGCAAGCTTTTAGTAAACATTAGAAATCTGTTGTACACAAAAAATCTGATTTGTTAATAATGTATTTTTAGTGAAGATTATTATTTGAAGTTGTGGAGTCAATCTGACTCCGATCCTGACTGGCCTGAGACAAAAGTTATATTCATGTTAAGAATAAAAATAATCTTTTTCATCTTGCAGTATTCATATTTCTTTTGCAAAACCTCTAGAATCTTCTAAAGAATATCAAGTTGTTTTTTTTCAGTAAACCTTTATATTTTATCTGTTATTTTTTTACACTCTCACAAACTGTAATAAAATCAGCAATGCATAGTAAAATAAAAGTTAAAAATATAAGTTACTCTTTTTCTTTCTATATTGACTGCATATTGTAACAAACGATTAAACACTATTTATTCTTACAGCCAAAACTGAGACTTTTAGATCTGGGTTCATTTAGTTTTATTATTGCTTTACAGGGTTATTTTATGGGTTATTATTCTGTGTTTTAGGTGCATTATTTAATTAAATAAAACCTTATTAAGTGTAGTAGTACCATTATTATAAAAAGTAGGGTTTCATCAACAGTAGATAGCAAAAAAAAAAGATATAGGTATTATATTTCTTGTTTTTAATGTGAATTTTTAGTTTATTATTACAACTGTAACTAAAATTTAAAAAACTAGAAATATTGTTGAATAAGGTTAGATTAGGTAAAATAAAAAAAAAAATTTTAGGAGCCCATGCATTACGTAATTTGAAAGGGTAACATGAAATACATATTTTCCAAGTGATTTACGACTTGTGTATAACAGATATACATATTATTAAAAAATTTAATCTATTTAGTATAAACAAAGGTAGTTTCGTGTTACAATTTCAAGGCATTTTTAAATCACTATTTATTCTTACAGCCAAAACTGAGACTTTTAGATCTGGGTTCATTTAGTTTTATTATTGCTTTACAGCTGCATTTCTACCTTCTCAAATACACCAAAAGCCATTTATCACAGCAGGACAGTGTTGTGAATACAAATGATCGATTACTAGCACACCATGCTTATATTACAATCATGCCTCTCAATTGCTATGATTGAGAATTACTAGTAACTTTTTATTTTTTCATTTAAGTTTTCTTCTCTAACCCAATAAGTTTCTAGTTTTTACATTTTAGTTACTTTTATAACAACAAATAAAACAATATACATAAGAAACAAGACACTTAGTTCAAGTGTTCAAGCCTTTTCCTAAAGATGAAATACTGTAAGCCTACTTCTTTGTATTTGGTGTTGATGTTTCTTTTGTTTTTTAGATATTGAATTTAGAGCACAAAATATTATGCACAAAAATATAATGTCCTAAAACTACTATAATTTCACTGATTTTATAACTTGACAAACAATACAAAGGCAGGTGGTGAAACTGAGACCAAATATTTACAAACCTGGCTCTTGAATGAACTAGCCTTGTAAAGAACTTAGCAAAGCAAACTCTTTTCTTTCTGTTAGTTATGAATGATCCAATAGCAAATTTCAGAGAGAACTATTGAAATGTTTTGAAAGATGAGGAGCATTGCATGTGGGTTTCAGTTTCTTATTTATATCTTAGTAAATCTAAAAACTTTGAGGCTATTAATTTACATAATCACTTAGCAATATCTGCAGTACTATAGGTATAATATTTGTGCCAAACTCAGATCATATAGGGGTAAAACCAACAGTTTGAAGTGATGAAGTGTCACATGATATAGAGAAGTGAAGATGGAGAGTTTTTTTATTTATCTTTTGAATTAAGAAATTTAAAATTTGAATTACAAACTATATTTTGATGCCATGTTTATTATGTATATTGATAATAAAATTTTGAATGTAACTGTGTAAAAAAAATCATGTGCACATTGACTTCTGCTGTACAAATAGGGTTAACCCTCTTCCTATGGGCAGGTCAAAGTGTGCATGTCATAACTTTTTAGAGAGTTACAATCACAAGTTATTTATGTTAATTTATTATCATGGTTTACAAATAAATTTGTCATAAAATATAGATAATAAATCAAATTTTAATATTATATAAGTTTCAAGTTCTTAATTTTATAAGGAAATATTTTAAAAAATCCTCAATCTCACCCTAGTGCAAAAATTGTAACATTTGCTCTCTAGGTATCCTCTCTTTAATTTATTTATCACCCCTCTGAGAAGTATGGAATATAATGTAATATTATTACTGAGGCAAAACATAATTTTTATAGGCTTCAATCACACTTGATAACAGAGCCATAAAATAGAAAATCAGACCTATCTTGTTACACTCATTTGTCACATTCTCTCTTTCACAAATTGCCTGATGTTTAATACTACATTATTTATAACCAATAGAAAGCCATAGTTTTAACCTGTCAAGTGAAATATTATATTACATTGTTTTCTGTAAAGAGAATTGTATATTTTGCTTCCAGTTCAAACTTTATTCTCATGAGAAAAATATTGATGAAATTAGCTGAATTTTTATGGACTCTTATTTTCTTAGAAAGCCAGAAAAGTTATGATAGTTAGCTGATATTGGGTGATTTTTATGGGTTATTATTCTGTCTTTTAAGTGCATTATTTAACTAAATAAAATCTTATTAAGTGTAGTATTATTATAAAAAGTAGGGTTTCATCAACAGTAGATAGCAAAAAAAAAGATATAGGTATTATATTTCTTGTTTTTAATGTGAATTTTTAATTTATTATTACAACTGTAACTAAAATTTAAAAACTAGAAATATTGTTGAATAAGGTTAGATTAGGTAAAATAAAAAAAAATAATTGAGGAGCCCATGCATTACGTAATTTGAAAGGGTAACATGAAATACATATTTTCCAAGTGATTTACAACTTGTGTATAACAGATATATATATTATTAAAAAATCTAATCTATTTAATATAAACAAAGGTAGTTTCGTGTTACAATTTCAAGGCATTCTTAAAAGAAAAAAAAGTGTAATTTAGATTTATTTCATATTTTTTATGATAGTTACAAGGTCAGTCAAATTGACCAACCTCATATAGGGTTAGGGTTGAGAAAATAACATATATAATATAAAGTTTTACCAATAAAAAATGTTTGAAATTTATTGAGGAGGTTTTTAAAGATTGTTCCAATGAAATTTGACAATTTTCAGATGAAGAAAAGTATTTTTAATCTTAACATGAAAATCATTTTGCACCCAGAGCAGTCAACATTTTGATTCCATATATTCACAGATACATTTTAGTGAAATTACTTCATAAAAAATCTTTATTTTTTGTCTACAAATGATTCTTAATGCTTACTGAAAGTTTGCAAAATTTTGTGAAAATACACAGAACACACCTGAAGTTATAGTATTCAGACTATAAGTTCAATTTGGGGTCATGAACTTGGCCAATTTGAATGAGCCATTAGCAAGAGAGTTAGTGTGTATCAAAGTAATATTCCTCCAGTTATTAAATTGTTTATATACTTTTAAATTTTTAATGTAACATTGCCTGAGTTGATTTTATTTTTATCAATTCAACTGTATTTGAAGAGGCCTAAAGATAATGCAGTTGCAATTGTTTTAAATTTTTTAATGATTAAGCCATTATATGAACATAAAAGTCTGCTGTTTTCTTCTAATCTGTTGTAAAGATTGAATTTTTTGGCACATATAAGTTTCTGTCAACCAACACTGAGTTTAAATCATTATACAATCGTTTGTTCAAGTTAAATAATCATATGCAGTTGTGCTTTACTGAAGATACAGACTTGAACTTTTCTTGTTTAAGTATTATTATTAGTGTAACGTGTTATTACATTTAGTTAAAAAGATATTTTAGGTGTCAGTGTTCATTGATTCCAATAATTGCATGACAATACTACGTTATTCCTGAAATGTAAACTCATTTCAGTAACAAGATTTTACTAGCAAAAATTATTCTTTTATATATATATTTTTTACTTAATAGTTTAAATAACTTAATGTAGTGGACATCCTTTTATGTTTTCCCCACAGATGGGCTTTCCCAAGACTTTACCTTTTTCCTATTTTGTGCCTAAAGTTTATAATCAAGTGAAACAGTTCATCTATGCTTGTCTTAAATTTTCTGAAGACCTTAATCTTAGGTAGGTAAAATTGGTCTTAAGGTTAAAAAACATGTCAGATTTTTCTTTTCTTTTGTACGTGTGTGGTGAGATTTTTTTTCTTTTGTACTTACCGACTTTTGACAAATTAATCTATGTATATAATAGTCAAATGTCTGTCTGTCATGCTCTGTATCTCATGAACATTTAATTACAGAAAAAAACATGTATCAAAATACTTCTTTTCAAGAGTACATTACAGGAAAATTATTAATTTTTTTGCAACTTCTAAAATTTTACATAGAAATCAACAGTGATCTGTGTATCTTCATATGTGCTGAATAATCAATCTGAGAAAAAATTTTATTCAGAACAAAAATGTTTCTTTTTGTGATAGAATTTAACAAAAAATGGAACTTCTTTCATTGACTGATTGAAAGAAATATTTCAAAGATAGGAACATGAATGTGGAAAACAAATAAAGAGAAGAACTTGTTTGAGTATATATTTGCTGTTGTTTTGTTTTTTGATTTGTTTTTTATGTTGGTATTATATACTTGCATGATTTTATTTTGCTATGTTGAATAATTTGAAATGAATTGCATATTTTTCCTTTGACTTATAGAATTGAGATCTGTCAAAAAAAGCACACGAATGTTTCAATTTAAGTTTGATGCAAGTGATAAATTTAGTTATGTTTAGAAGCGATAGTTTATCACAGGTTTGTTTACGTAACTATACGAATCATACCTTGTGTAGTTCAGTTGTTGTGAATTGGCACTTTGTTGTATTATTGTGTCATGTTACTAGAATCTTCTCAGTTTTTCTTATTGTTTTGATTGAGTGTTATTGCTTCTTAATATCTTGTAGTGCGTAGAATGTTCTAGGCCTCGTTCAGGCTATAAATATGTGTACAAAATGTAGTTTGAGTTATATAGAAGACATAGTTATATATAAAAATAAAGTTGGACTGTGTGATTGAGTTTAGCCATAAAGAGCACATAGTTGCGATTTTTGAAGCGAACTTATCACAGACTGTATTGTAATAACAAAGCAGGAAGAATAATTCATTTTGTTGAATCACATTCTAAAGTAACTGAACCAGCTTGTGTGGACTTTGACGAAAAAAGAGACAATTATTTAAAGCTCTGGATACAACCGTGATAACCAACAGTGTAACGAACATTTGTATATATGTTTGACTTGCTTTGATATATTATTTTAAAACAAGTGGACTACATGCTGTTTGTTTGTTGTTGAAGTTTATTGCCAACAGGTCACAGACATATACTGTAAAGAATCTGGACACATGGAATGACAAAATATAGTTTTAAACAGCCCACTAGACAGTCATAGTGCATATACGCTATGATTCAAGTCATTGGATTGAGTGCACATTTTTTATTTATTTATTTATCACTATATTCTTAAAATTTGCCATTGAATTGTTTTAATGGGCATCTGCTAGTTATACAGAAAAGAAATAAATGAAATCTGTAATTTATTATAAAAGATGAATCTTAATGTTTATAGTCAGTCAGCATTCGTTCCGTATGCTTTATCATACCCATAATCTGGCTATAGAAATTTCTTTATAGGTAAAAATTGTCTGAAACAGTAGTTTTCTATATTCAGACAAGGGAATATTAGAAACTGGGTGTGATTGCTATTAGTATCATCAGTACTGATACAGGTAGTTGGTATATTTTGTTTAGTACCTCATAAACATAGCTAATTTTATACATTTTCTCTTCACACTTGCTCCCTCATGGCTCAGTGATAAGCTTCAGGGCTTATAATTTTAAAATTTAGAGTTTGATCCTTGTAATAGGCATTGCACAGATAGCCCATTTTATAGCTTTGCATCTAACAACAGACAAAATACTTTAGGTTTTATATGTACTTGTCTATAGCAACTTTTTTTCCACGCATTCTTATCATTCAGAATAAATTATGTACATCTGAACTGTAGTAACAAATTAAAAATTTTGGCATGTTTTTATTTCATATATTGATCTGATCTGGGTAAGTTTCAATAACATCTGCAAACCCCTTGAAACTTAGATAATACATGCAATACATTGAAGAATGATTGGCAATGCTGCATAAAATGGTTAAAATGGTTACTGCAAAATCTTCTCTGCATATTTTTTGTAACTTTTGCTTCAAATAAAAATCAGAAAAATGTCTTCTTTTTTTAAGTTTTTCATATTTGTTTTAATATAAAAGAGGAATCAATTTTATTTAAAAATTTGAAGCTTAATATTTATATTATGTATTTCTGAAATATTTCATGCTTTGTTCAGATTGTCTGTTCTTTTATTTTTTTGCTACCCGCAGTCAAACTGAAGCAGAAGATATGGTTCGGAAATCAACCAATTTACTGTTAACTAGAACACTTAGTGGTTGTTTATCAACTTTAATCAAGAAACCACATCTAGGACTACAAGAGGTATGGTGTGTATAATCATAAAAATTTACTGATAAAATGTATGACATAGGAAGCTATGTGCAAGAAGACAGATTATTTGAATACTTGAGATTTGGAGGTATCAGAAGACTTACTGAAATATGGTCAATGTAATTATACTGTTTTATTCATTTTGATGGTGTTGCTTTTGTTGTTTACCATCCCACTTATTTTATGACAGAAAAAAATAATTCTTAGTCAAAAGATAATTCTCAACTATTTTGCAAAGGATTGTGACTAATACAACACAGTATCTGAATGCAGATATATATGCATTTAAGTAACTATGAAATACCTTTATAACAATTTGTAATAGATCGTCATAGAATATAATGATGCCCTTGTCAGTTAGTGATCTAAAATGAAGTAACTCAAACTGCTGTTGCTGAACTGCCATTCCTTTTACTTGCAAATGGTAGTACCACAGTCATTACACTTGTTCATGGATCTTATTTTTAATAGCAGATGTGAGTTGGACTTTAACCCTTAACAGATAGTGTTAGTTTATTGGATCAGAACCCTTGTGTGAAGCTGTACATAATTCTGAATTTATTAAGTGTATCTTCATGAAATTTTCTAAGGTTATTATTTTTCATAAAGATTGCAAGTCTGTTGTACACACAAACAAACAACAGTTTTTTTTAATACACAAAATATTTTTACTAAACTATTTTCTGTGTCATTTTAAATGCTCTGAGTGTAAGGTGATTTTCATGCTAAGAATAAAAATACTTCATTTCATCTTACAGTTTTCATATTTAGTTTGCATAATCTCTTGAACCTTCCAAATGGATAGCAAAACTTTTTAAAAGGTAAAACTTTGTATTTATCTGTTATTTTCTGTACCTAACACTAACTATAGCTGAATCATTAAACTGGAATTATAATTTGAAAATTATGAAATAAAATGAACTTTTTTTCATGAAGTTCTGCACTCATCAATTAATGAGTTAAAATTGTCTCTAACTTTTTGCCACAAAGAAAACATTTCACCTCTGAAATTTGCATTTTAAAACAAATAATACATAATTATCTCAACTTGAATGTCAAAGACAAACTATATTTTAACTGTCTTTCTAAGTAAGGTATAACTAGGTTATAAAATGTTAACTGCCATGAGTGGCAGCTTCCCTTACTACAAAGTTAAACAATCAAAATGTCTTGTTACTTATAACTGCTTCAAATTTCAAAAAGACTGTTGGAAGCATGAAATTGAAAGAAGCTATTATTTATTTGTTATAAAAAAAAAGTATGTCAAATAAGATATGGTCTTGGAAACTGCCAAGAGATTAACTTAAAATAGCTATTTCTGGCCCATTTTTTTCACCCTTCTTTGAAAAATAGATATTTGCTACTTTAAAATCTTCACTTTCAGTTTTTGCAACACATTTTGTCAAAACAACCCTACATATTCTTCAAAAATGGTATTGAAAATCATAATCCTGAACTGAAAATAAAAATATTCTCACAGCAACCACCCTAGCAATGGAATTCATGGCTATTTGCAACCTCTTTGATGGTAATTTTTTCAGTTTTTGTGACACAAAATCAATGCATTATAAAGTGGCTGGTCTTAAAAGACTACACCAATGCTGAAACAGTTTGCTAACTTCACTCTGGTGAAGCTAACAAAGCTTCAAGTAAATAGTGTTCAACTCCATGTGATACTTCTATGACTGCTACTATGTCCACTCTTTTGTCTTTTGAAAGTTAAATTCCTCACTGTAAGGTTTTATTTACTGCCAAAAAGTTTAAAGATTTGGATGAATTTCCCTTTCCTTATACACTGAAGAAATTTCAATGGCAGAAGAAGAAGAAAATGAAAGTTCCATGGGAACCAGCAATGTAGCAGAACTGAGCCACATACTACTACATGAGATCAATCTTGAGGATGGAAAATTGTTAAAATAATGGTGAAACCTTGAAGTGATGGCAACTTTCATTTTTAATCACTTTTTTTCTCCATTCCATTTTTTTCCCTACCTGACAGACAAAAACAATTGTAGTTTTGTCAAATTTTCATGGATTTCTACCAAATTTTCACATAAAACATCTTGGAAATACTGCAGGGATAAACCAAAACATGGGTCGTAAAAAGTTACACCCTAACTATAAGAGGTCTGTAACTCGAGGGTTGATTTGTAACATTGAAAATAAATAAATTTTTTGTTTTCCTCTTCTTCTGTGATAATCTGACATTTGTCTTCTTAAGCTTTAAATTGATGTATAATTTAGTTGGGTCGTGTTATTAAACTTTAAGATACTGTGATTTTAGATAATCTGAATCTGAGCTCATAAATATGCTCATACTAATGAAATAACTTGCATAATTAATTGGAAGTAAATTATTTTGTGTTACTTTCAAGTTCATCAAACTTTGAGGTCCTTAGTTTTTCCTAGAGTCCAAAACTAGTAATGCATACATCAGTGGGCTATAAGCAAATAATACCCAATGCATGAGCTTTTTTCTAATATATTAAACTGATCAATGAAGAACTTTTTACTTTTTTAATTATGTAATAGAATAAACAATTAAGAAAAACTTTCTTCAGTTGAAACTGTCCACCTGTTTGTACCATTGTTAAATACCAGATAAACAAGTATAATGAAGTATTATGCATTGAAGTGCTCCAATCTACCATTATGATTCTATCACCATTGATTAATACCAGATACACAAGTATAATGAAGTATTATGCATTGAAGTGCTCCAATCTACCATTATGATTCTATCACCATTGATAAATACCAGATAAACAAGTATAATGAAGTATTATGCATTGAAGTGCTCCAATCTACCATTATGATTCTATCACCATTGATTAATACTTCAGCTTTTGTTTTTGGCATTAAACCATTTTAGTTTAATATTTGATGGTATTTGATCTAGAGATGGTTTTTCATTACTGTAAATAAATAGAAGAAATCCTGGTAGTTTTTTAAATTTTATTGTGTTCAAAAGCCAATTAGGACATCTCGGCCTTTCCATTATAAACTGTTATTTATTTGATTTTTTGTTCTACTTAAAAAAGCTAGTACACAACTATGAGATGTTACACTGCAGCATGATAAAATTAGAAAAGAAGGTACACTATGATTTAGCAAGATATCAGTTTTTGTATGGCATATAATAATAGTATGAGTATGAAACTTTTAAAAAAACATCACTAAGAAAATAGATATTCTCAAGTTATGTTGTGTATGCTACCTGTGCTGTTGAAGATAATCCAACAGTTGATATAGTAATAACACTCATCTAACCATCTGATGGATCACTGACTTAAGTATTATAAATTTAAAGACTTAATATTTCATAAACTGTTGATAGATAGTATATCATTTAAGGCTTTTTATCTTTTAATCCACCTGGGCTGATGAGCTTGGGTATTGAGCAAAAGTAGCAGCATACAACAGATAGTGTGGTTGAAACAGTTTCTTCTTTACATAAAAAACAAGACAATTGTACATTTCACAAATACCTGATGATGTCTTTACTGGCAAAATAATGGACGTAATAAATGATGCATTTGTGAAATGTACAATTGTCTTGTTTTTCCTCAATTCTGTAATTATGGAGTTTCACCAAGTACCATCTGTTTCAAGTATCAGTTGTATTTCCTTCTTTTGTTACTCACACTTCCTAAGTTGAAACATTGTTTGTAATGCTGTTACTCATGCTTCCTACTGATTGAAACACTGTTTTCTCGTGCTTCCTATTGACTGAAATATTGTTTATCCATTCTTCCTAATGACTGAAATACTGTTCCTCATGCTTCCTACTGATTGAAATGCTGTTACTGAAGCTTTCTACTGATTTGAAATGTTGTTATTCATGCTTCCTACCGATTGAAATGATGCTTACTCATGCTTCCTACTGATTGAAATGCTGTTTGCTCATGCTTCCTACTGATTGAAATGCTGTTTGCTCATGCTTCCTACTGATTGAAATGCTGTTTGCTCATGCTTCCTGTTGATTGAAATGCTGTTTACTCATGCTTCCTGTTGATTGAAATGCTGTTTACTCATGCTTCCTGTTGATTGAAATGCTGTTTACTCATGATTCCTACTAATTGAAATGCTGTTACTCGTGCTTCCTATTGATTGAAATGCTGTTTACTCATGATTCCTACTGATTGAAATGCTGTTACTCGTGCTTCCTATTGATTGAAATGCTGTTTACTCATGATTCCTACTGATTGAAATGCTGTTTACTCATGATTCCTACTGATTGAAATGCTGTTTACTCATGATTCCTACTGATTGAAATGCTGTTTACTCATGATTCCTACTGATTGAAATGCTGTTTACTCATGATTCCTACTGATTGAAATGCTGTTTACTCATGATTCCTACTGATTGAAATGCTGTTACTCGTGCTTCCTACTGATTGAAATGCTGTTTACTCATGCTTCCTACTGATTGAAGTGCTGTTACTCGTGCTTCCTAATGACTGAAATGCTGTTACTCAAGCTTTACACTGATTGAAATGCTGTTTACTCATGCTTCCTACTGATTGAAATGCTGTTTACTCATGCTTCCTACTGATTGAAATGCTGTTTACTCATGTTTCTTAATGACTGAAATGCTGTTACTCAAGCTTTCTACTGATTTGAAATGTTGTTATTCATGCTTCCTACTGATTGAAATACTGTTTACTCATGCTTCTTACTGACTGAAACGCTGTTTACTCGTGCTTCCTAATGACTGAAATACTGTTACTCGTGCTTCCTACTGAAAACCTTTAGCATAGAGATGATTCAGTTTTAATTTATTTAATTATTCAGTGTCAGGTAAAATTTTGCAACTTCACATTTGTTATTTCTATTTTCAAAAAAGATAAATCTATTGCAAGAAATTTCATGTTTTCCAGTGAGCTTTCAGTTAGTCACCTACAGGTTGTTTGCTTCCAACCTTTTCTTGAATACTTTGTGTGAATGTTTATTTCATGTAATAATATTTCTAAACTTAATGTTTAGTAAAAACCTAATTTAATTTAAAATTGTAATCACATTCTATTATGACAGACAAGTCATAATTATAAAAAGTTTTTGCTAAATTTAAAATTCCCTGTGTTCAGCTGAATGCATAATGGATTTGATATACCTTGGCAATCTGGTAGTTAAAACATTCAGACAAAACACGAGCACTCTGTGGACTTCTGGATGGTATCTTGTTTTATTTCTGTCTAAAATATGTGGCATAAAGCTGTCTCGGTAAAAACTGTTAACAAAACACTTAAATTATTTGTAATAATGTGAAGCAGTGTCTAGATGTTATTTGTGAAAAGAAACAATGTGTGATTACAAGTAGTAGTATCTGGATATTAGTAATTACAAGAAACTGTGTCTGTTAATTATTAGTTAAAATAAACCATGTTTATAGTCATTATTTTTAAAATAAGTGATTGGTTGTCATAATAGCCACAGATGGTTCCTAAAAAAACAGATATTGACAGACCTGGTTGGGAATTCATTGTCTTGCAGAGCAATATCATTCCGAATAAGACTGCTGAAGCATTCAAGCTTTCGTAAAAGCACAAGGATGGAGCTGGAAGCCATAAAATAAGCTTTCCTCTGGATATTTGAAAGTAATGAACTCAAATTAACAGTGCCACCAGCATTATATTTTCAACTGACTAACAGGTAGTGTGGTTAGTCTTCAGGTGGATGACAAAAAGTAAAGCAACTGCAATGTAAGACCATCACCTGGATATACATACCAGGTTATGTTATGCAGGGTAAAGCTAAATGGGGAAGATGATAAGCTCTCAGTAGAAGCCCCTTCATAAAATCTTGCACAACTTTACTGTCAGAAAATCAATCATCTTTGCTCTAGAAATGCAAAAGCAGCTGTCATAGAAGGTCTTCACTAGAGCTGGACAGTTAGTGGTACTTGTTAATGGATTAGTACAATGTTCCTCATACCATGGGATGTACAAAAAAAGTTGGAAATGGGTGCTCAGCTGCTTGCTTTCCATCTAGTCAGCAGTTCACCAAAAACAGCAACAAAAAGTTGGCAGCAGCTGCTGTAATGAGTTATCTTCCCTCTAATTAGCAGTTAAACAACAATAAAAAAACAAGAAGGTGATGGTTGGTGCTGTCAGCCATTTCCCTTCTTTCTAGTCAACAGTTAAAATTAGTGACAGTAGCTTTGCTATAAGAAGAAAGGGTGAGCAAGTTTGATGGCAGTAGTTGGAGTAATTAAAAATGGTAATAATCAGAAACCCTAAGTGTGCTTTTTTTAGTTATTTTCACAATGCTCAATTTAATATTAATTTTGATTAGTCCATAGGACACTGATCGATGTAATTGCTGCTCATAGGTAATCAGTTAAATTGCCCAGCTCTAGTCTTCATTAACATTTGGAGGAAATGAGACTGCTGGTAGGCAAAGTACCTTATTGTGTAGCTAGGAAAAACAAAAGAATGATGAATCGGTTGAGAATTAAACAGCTATAAGGCTATTGGTAACATCATTAAATAAATTGTTCTACTTCCCCATAAGAAGATCATCACCTGTAGGCACAACTTTTGGATTTTCACCTACCATATTTTTCGGAATATAAGACCCACCCTTATTTTGAAGACAAAGTTTGGGGGGGGGGAACT
>NW_013670203.1:35278-44517 GCF_000517525.1 Limulus polyphemus
TTAAACTATGCATGCCTATTTAAATATATTTACACATGGCTTGTGTATATCGTATATATACATATATATTATTCATACCTTCGGTGTATAAGACGCAAGCAGATTTTGACATCAAATTTTGGGGTAAAAAAGTGCGTCTTATACACTGTAAAATATAGTAGTTTGCAACTAAGGTCAGTTAGTTAAAGTCATATGTAGTTATTAATTAAACAAAACAGTATCTAGTTGTTACTAGTTAAATAAACTTGCAGCTTTTTAATACTTGTATATGAGGAGCAATTTTTCATTTAGTACATAAAATTCCACAAAAATCTATAAGAATAATGAGCTCTGCAAATATGAATGTGTTTTCTCACAATTAAAGCCAAAAGATAATGTTCTCATGTAAATGAAATATACCATTGTAATGATTAGAATTTGATGTTTCATCAGTTGGCTATCCTAGTTGTTAGCAATATTCTTTGTAAAATCTCAGCTTTGTCTCATAAGTTTGGCTGGTTTCTTTAGTAGGAGATTTAGGTTAGTCCTAAATCTAATTACTAAGTTAACAGTGCAGAATATTCCTTATAATATAAAGTATACAGTAAACATTCTAACTACTACTGTTCATGAAAGAAATGTTAAAGAAAGAATACAGTATATGCCACGGAACACACGAGTACTAGTGCAGATTTCATGTTTCTTGAAGAATATGACATTATATGAATAATTTGATGTAAACCATTGCTGACAATCTCTTGTGACTACTGAAAGCCCATTAAATGAGTTCAACTGTGTAACTTTAGAGTAGTTTGACATCCGAGATAAATCACTGACACGTTACTGTTTAACTATATAGAGCCAGGTACAGGTAGTGTTTATGAAAAATCAATAATAATAAATGAATAACAGAATCTTCCATTGAATAGTAAAAATACAACCAAGTTTTATCTAATAAAGATTAAAATGTTATACTGAATATAGTATGAGGTGTGTCCAACATAACTCATTCAACTTTAAAAGTAATTATTAATATAAAGTTAAACCCTGAATATCAACCAAAATGTAATCACGTTAGTAAGGTTTAGAAAAGCTCACAATAATAATAAAACTTAGAAAAAGATGTAATAGCAATAGTAAGTATGAAAATTAATATAATTAACAGAAACTAGTGTAACTTAACTAATGACATAATATTATGCTGTATAGATCTGTTATATATCTTACATTATTTATAGTAATCATAAAGTGATGGTGGTCTCCATACTACAGTGGCTCATTATTAAAAACTTTTAAGATAATAATATTAAGCATATTGTTTAATTTCACATAAAGTTAAATAAGTCTAGTGTTCAAAGTGCAATGAGAGAATCCTCATTTGTGAAAAATTAAAATGAGAGCTTATGAGCTCAGCCCTCTAAGTCTTATAATGTTGAACAAATTGTTTATGTATTTAACAAACTGTGGATAGTAAACATTGTAGCATAACTTATTTGGAAATGGAAAGTTTATAACTTCAAAATTAAATGTGTTTAAAAACTTTGAACTTCAATGTTTGGTTAATGATGCTGGTAACAAAATCAAGGTAACATGCTTTGTTTTTAGTGAAAGAGCTTGTTTTTCGTAGTGAATTCTGGTGGATAAATTTGTTTAGCTATGAAACCTTAATAATTAAGTACAAGAATATCATCAGTATGTCTACAGAGGCGATTGATGTGCAAAGCATTATTATAGTATTTCTTAATAAGATTTGTTATGTATGAAATTTCAAGTTCAAATGAATATAAATCTGCAACTTATGGGCTGCAGTTACCTACCATAGGTATTCTCTGTATTTGTTGAAAGACGTTGGCTGAATTGCACTAATGTGTTGTCAAGTAAAAAAATTCATAACTTGTAAGAATTTGTTTAATATGAAATAGTGATAATTTTTATGTGTAACATTATCATAAATATATGTGTTTACCAACACAGTGCATCAATTTATAATATTTCTTAACAGATCTTGAAATTGTTTATGAATCATTTTAGTTTTATAAGTGGGAAGACTAGTGCAAACATTACTAAAATAAAAAATGCTGTTGCTTTACCCTCAAAGTCTCCAGTTTTCTCATTACATTCAGTGGAATTACAGGTGATAAAAAATGGATTAATATTGTTTCTCTCTCTTTGGTAATATTGCAATATTTGTTTAAATGCTCTAATGAATTTCAGACTTTTACCTATTAGATTTGATAAACCCTTGGTCATAGCTTTTTTTTTATCACCAGTAATAAACCTGTATTTGTATTATTATAAAGCATGTGGAAGACATGCCTAATTACAACATAAGGTTCAGAAAGACAAGTACATATTGCTCTTGTGTTTGTTTTTTTTTCTTATTTACATTAGTGAAAAATCTATTATAATAATATTTAGTTTTTGTCTGTCCTGAAAATGTGTGCACACCTTACTATCTAAATGAGCATGCACAAGCACTTCATTTCACTTTATGTAAACAAAAGGCAGCTGTAAATATACTTTAGTAAGACATTTTGTACAACAGCAAATTGAAAGCTTATCAAAGTTTATAAAAAGGTCTAATGTTAGATCGTAGAATAGCATTATAAGTTTGTTTATTGATTGTATTAAGTACGGTAAAATTTAGCCCTAACTAAACTAAAGCAAAAACATGTACACAAGTTACCTGCAAAACATCTCTAGTACAAGAGTCACTACAGATCTAGTGACAATTTAAAAACCTAGGTATTAGGGGCAAGTATTAAAACTCATGATACTGCTCCCAAGTCCCTATTCAACATTGTGATGGTACCAGTACTCTTAAGTGTTTATAAACAAATGAAGAAATGATGTCTGAAATTGGGTACTGATGGATGACATATCCATATTCCAAATACCCTTCCCTTTGCAATGCATAGTTACTATTTACATTCACCCCTCCTTTATGCATATGGTAACATTGTTCATACTTCCCTACTCTTAATTTCACTTTTGCATTGATTAATGAAGTCTAAAAAAGCCTACCCCCCCCCCCCACCACACACACATGTATATTACTCTTTTAACTATATAGATTTAGGTTGTTAATTCTATATTAAAATGGATTAGAATATTATTCTATTGTTATTTTTCCTTTTAGCTAATCCAAATCACAATCAACACAAATTACCTAGAAGATGCTAGTGTTTATCTAGAAGAATTTATATCGGATATTACAGGGTGAGTTGGATATAATAATTGTTCATGTTAAATTTTATAGCTCAGATCTTGTGTGATTTTAGTTCCTTTAGTTTGAAAAATCAAAACTATGTTGCTTTTAAACTAACAGTTTAGAATTCTAATTGAAAATGTTGTGTATACTTAAGCCAGAATAAAAACTAACAGGACCCATTGTAATTTGTCATACACTACTTGCAAAGGTATTAATATTTGAAATTGTACTGTGCAAAAATAATTTTAAACAACAAACATTTGTCTTGTAAACTTCGTTTTTCTTTTTATATTGAAAAAAATATGTGTGTGTGTGTGTGTATATATGTATAGTAATATCTTGTTTGCCTCACTGTAACAGGATAAGAAAAGCAATATGCCGTATATTTCATTATTTCTTGATTAGTGCTATGAATTGAAGCTTTTGTGTTATTTATAAGCTGATGAGAAAAAGTAACCATAAACTTGTCATATTCCAAAAACTGAAAGTCAAAATATTTAAATCTAATATTGGCATGTTTGATTTTTGGAAAAAACAAGTAATATTAATTAAGGAAATGGCAATGTAATCCATCAAATGTTAGTGTGATGTTACATTTTCAGGTTAGTATTAATAATAAGCTCTGAATATGTAAAATTTAAGGGCTATGAATATAAAACATTGCCAGAAAGTCCACTTGTTTTGTAAAATTTTAATGAGGTATGATATCAAAATTGCCATAATTAGTCAATCTTATTTATTGATGAATTCATGCTACTATTTTTATATTTGCAATTAAAGATGCAATATTAATTGGTTTCCAAGGACTAGCATCTAGTGAACCCAGTTACAGTAATTAAATTTATTCTTTGTACTTCTAACTACCTCCAAATGTAATGTTTTCATACACCTACATATATTGACAATGCTCTAGGTTGTACAGTTCTTTCACCATCTATACATTTATACCCACACTATGTTAGTCCTGTATGTGTAGATAACAGTTAAACTGTACATTATTATTGTAATTGCTTAAAGTTTCATCCCATGAATAACATTACATGGATAAGGGTGCTTCTGTTTTTGAATAATTCTGAATCTTTATATAATTAGTTGATTATTGAAAGAAAGGTTTACTCAGAAAAAGTTTATTGTAATATACTTTTCAGGTCAGGTAGCAGCAGTCTGCATTGTGCCAAGTTACAAAGCAAATCAATGTTTAAGGTATATTATTGAATTTTTGTTTTCGTTGGTTCTTAATATTATTGATTTTAAAAACAATAAAAATAAATATGATGAAACCTGTGTAACTTTTTAGTTGATGATTGTGTAAGTAGATTTAAATGCCTCAATTTTTAGGCATTTACACTTCTTTATTAGGAAATCAACTCAAATGTTTTTGTCTGGAACATTTAACAGTGAAGCATTGTTGTTCAGATTTATGCATGTTGGTTTTATAAAAATTTCCAACAAAAAACTGCTTAGTATTTTAGGAAATCAATATTTTTATCAGTAAACTCATAAAAAATAGCTACAATGTAATTAAATAATAAGATCAGACTACATTTTACCTTCAAAAGAGGAGCAGTAATTAAGTCTTGCTTACAGTCTGCACTTGACACATGTTGTGGGTTATGATATTTTCTATAAAAAAAAGGATTAAAGTAAAAGTTTCAGATTAAGTTTCAGATTTCAAAATTAAAGCAAATTACACATTTTTTCTCTGTATATATACCTGAAATGTCTTATTACATATGCATATATATATATGTGTGTGTGTGTGTGTTCAGGGTGGATGGTTTGCCTACATGAAAACCAGGTATTGACAGTATTGACTTTCGATTGAGCATGAGCAAAGCTTAGTGTTTGGGATTGTATTGTTTGTGTTTTAGAATGATCAACCAAGATCACATATTTTTCATTACAATAACAAAATTTTACTTATTTATCTACAACAGATTTTACTGGTTGTTCACAGGTGCCCCCCAGTGGCACAGCAGTATGTCTGTGGACTTACAACGCTAGAAACAGAGTTTCGATACCCATGGTGGGCAGAGCACAGATAGCCCATTGTGTAGCTTTGTGCTTAATTATAAAACAAACAAACAAACTATGTTCACAGGCCATTTGAGATGAGGTGAATGTTTATTTTCGTATGTGAGGATTAGATGTATGTAAGTTGACTTTAAAACGTTTTTTTTTTTTAAGATGATAAGGAGATCATAGAATATACTGTGATCAATTTCAATCATATAAGTTTATCATTGACATTTAAAGTCAGTAATATTATAAAAACTAAAAATACACTAAGTGAATTTTCTTACCTGGATATGTGCTGTGCAGTTGGTTGATGGCCCTTGTATTTTCTTCTTTATAATTCAACAGTTATTCACTATAAAGTGAATTTATTTTTTTTTTTCTGAGTATAAGAAATATTTATTTTACCAATCCAGAGTATAAGCACAATAACTACAAACAGTTTTCTTAAGTCACGCATCAGCTTTGATTTGAAACTTCTTGGGTAGAATGTAAAAAAAGTACAACAATTACATAACTTTTGTCATGTTATATATAAAGTTACCGTGTATTTGAATATTTGAAGACTGTAAGAGTAGGAAAAACAAAGTAATGTAATTTGTAGTTTTTTTATCAATGAACTAATTTCTTTCTGTGTTCAGCTGTACAATTTTAAAAATAATGTAAACAATTTAAGCATTCCACTTGCTTGCCATTCATTGGTAGAAATTATACTCAACTAAATTATCTTTTTTAGTTATTGTCATCTATTAATTTTGTTTTATCTAGCTGACTATGAATTATTATCTATATTATATTCATATCATACTGTTATGACCACTCTTTTGTTTTATTAATGCTGTAATTGCAATAAACTAACTTAACTTATTTAAAGAAAGATTTTTCTTAAGATTAGGTAATTTCTCAGATCATTCAGAGAAGAAATTTTAGAAGTAATGAGTTTGTTTTCTAAATGATTGTAAAACAGATAGTTGTACACAAAAATTTATTTCCTAAATCATTTGAAGAATAGGTTGTTATACAGACAAGTTTATTTCCTAGTTCATACAAACTAATTTATTTCCTCACATTAGTTTATTTCTGACTAATTTACAGGATAGGTCTTTTTACACAATAGTTCTCCTCCGATGGGACAGCAATAAGTTTACTGACTTACAATGCTAAAATCTGGGGTTAGATTCCCCGTAGTGGACACAGCAGATAGCCCAACGGCTTTGCTCTAAAAACAAATGTACAAAACAGTTTACTCTAATTTAGACAGAAAATAAATGTTTGTACAGTCCAGTTTATTCCCTAAATGATTTAAAGAACATAGATAATTCAGCACGTTATTTTAAAACTTATTAAATATGCAAAGCAGCAAGTCACATGACAGCCACACCTGATATACAGCTGTAGTCGAGTGCAATATATCAGAACTACATCTTGAAATTGTTTGCCATTTCATAGGTAGTATGTCACCAAAAATCGATTGCTTTTGATAAAGGTACATAACAGCCCTTTCTGATGCATAATATTTGTATGCTAAATCATAAAGATTTCCAAGATAGGTATATCCTTTGTACTTAATAACATTGGAGAACAAAAAAAATATGAATCAACTTGAGTCACCAGAACTGTCTTGAAAAAAAGCTGCAGCAAGTTGTAGCACAGCTGTGGTAAGCATCGTGTGATGTCTTGTGAAAGATGATAAAAGACATCAATTAATCAGTAAGGATCTCCATGTGGAAAAGCAACACAAATGTACTTAAAATGCTATCATGGCATATTTGTTCATCTGTTGAATACTTTAAGCACCTGGAGAATAAATTGGGTATTCCTGCCATTTCATTTGATGCATCACCTATGAATTTGTATATAAAGTGGAGGCTGAAAAACTGCCTTCTTGACACACCATTATGGATTATGGAAAGCTAGTTGGGAGGAGCAGTGTGTTTGGACAGCCTGACAATGGAGTATTTCACAATCAAAACTGCTGTAGAGCTATTGTCAAGATTCACAGTTGTTAGCTATAGCATGAATGAATGTGGTGACATGGGATGTAACAATGTGGTGAGGCTCCAATATTGTTTTAATGTAATGTGCTCAACTCTGTATATCTTATTTTATTGTATTATAGGATCACATTTCAGTCACTTTAGCTTGATTATTAAATGTACTTTTTATATATATATACATATAGGATGCCAGAGCAGATGCCGAATCTCAAATTTATCTTCAACTTAATAAAAAGATTGACAGATTTCTGGAATTGGGTGAGTTAAATGGTTAAAAGGTCCTAACTTTGAGTTTTGTATTATAAAAAATGAGATGTTTTTGGAAGAATGCATTTGTGTTTTTCTTTTGCTTTTGGTGTGTAATAATTTTATAACTCTCCCACTACGAGCTCGGTTAAATCGGCCTAATTCATGATGCCAAACTAACCTTTATTGTTTCCATACTATAACTTCTATGTTTTGTGTAAAATCACAAAATTTTGCAAGCTTTCAGTAAGCATTAAGAATCATTTGCAGACAAAAATCTAAATTTTTAATGAAATGTTTTAACAAAATATTTCTTTTTTTCTTTCTAGAATGACTTAAAATTGTAACATGAAACTGCATTTGTTTATGGTAAATAGTTTTAAACTCACAACAGTATAGATCTGTTTATACTTCAATTTTATTGCTTTATTGCCCTTTGAACAGTCTAATTAATTTTCCCACCATAAAATTTCTAAAGTACTTTGCAAATATGAAGCTCACATTACCCTATTGAATTATATAACACACCGGCTACTCGCGAGTGTACCTTGTGGAATTTGTTTTTTTATCTTACCGTATCTAACCCAAAAAGTTTCTGATTTTTACATTTTATTTACTTGTATAATCCAACCTATATAAAAGCCAGTGTGTGTCACATCATGCTTGATTTCTCAAAATGGGAGGAGTTATAAAAGCCAAAATGCATTTATACAGATAGAATAGTTTGATTATTGTTTGCCCATTATGATTTTAGTGACGGGTGCAAGGGGCCATGAGGGGTGTGTGTGCCATGTATAATAAACCAAAAGTAAAGACATAGTGTGGGATCACCTAGCTTAGAACCAAGTGCATAAAATTTATCATGAAAGTAAAAATATTGATTCAATTTATACTTAAATCATTTCTGAATTATGCTATTTTCTATTATATCACCACTAGTCTCAGAGTTGACAATGTCTGCTAGGGAAGCATACATAGCCTTTAGTTTGCAGGGGAGTTTGTGTCTTATGTCTGAGCAACAATTTTTTTCTTTCAAGTTATGATTTTTGTGCTGAAGGATAGAACTACTGTGTGGAAATTTGATGATGAGGAACCCACTTTGAGACTAATAATGGTTGAAGATGGCTGATGATGACAAAACCTTGTCGAAACATTGTACATTTGCTGTTATGTTAAACTTGTATTAAAGTTTTTCTTCATTACGCATTCAAGCCATCTCTAACCATTACTGTGTGGAAAGTTTCTTTCTACAGCGCTTTCCACCTGTTACCACCCCTCCACGTAATCTTCTGGGTTAGGTATTGTTCTTTTTTTTCCAAGGAGATCTGTGGTACGTTTTTCAATGTAAATGTATACCCACATTCAATAAGTTTACATGAGCTCATGTGAATGGATCTAATTTCCGCACTCGATAATTTAACTCATTCATGGCTTCTCTGCTCAGTGTTAGGTAAATTAGATTTTTATACTTCTTTCACCATCCTTGCATTTGGAGTTTGTTTATTCCTTCATTTTTGTTTAAATTTTGACTTCTTTTCACTGTTAATGTTATTTAGTTTGCAAGTTCCTTTTTCTTTACTACTAGTCACATCTAATTGGGGATTGGTTTTGAGTCAAACTTTGTTATTGTTTTTCTCATGTTCTTCAAGGTAGGTTTAATTTTATTTTCCTTTGTCTTCTAGATTCTTTGAGTGGACTTGTAATTTCAATATTTAAATTTAAGGGTCGTTTATCTCCTTTTTTTATTCAGAAGGGCTTAGAGGGGCTTGCTGGCTCTCCAAAGTCAGTTA
>NW_013670203.1:45277-47812 GCF_000517525.1 Limulus polyphemus
TAAAACACCAACCAACCAACGCTCACACCTGATTCCTTCTTCGAGAAGCTGCTTGGGTGGGGTTTCTCATCAAGTTCAAGAAGTCCTTTACTACCCCCTCACAGTATCTTATTCATTTGGGGTTCTGTTCACTTCCTGTCTCAGCCTTTTCTACCTACCTTCTCCTTCTCTCTCTGCACATGAGATTCTATCTCTTTTGGGGATGTGGGCTTTCTTGGAAGCTCTCATTCCCTTGGGTCAGGTGCACATGCATTCTCTTCATTGGATGCTTCTTGACCAGTGGAACTTCTCCCATGATCCCTTGGACCATACCATTTCCCTTCCACCTAGAATCAGGGCCAACCTTGCTTGGTGGCTCGACAGGGACTTGAACACGGTGGGGCTACCCATTCTGCCATCTTGTCCCATGTCTCATTTGTTCACAGTTGCTTCCTTGGTGGGTTGGGGAGGGGTCCTCAATTCCCCAGTGATTTCGGGTCAGTGGTCAGTCAGTGAGATTACTCTCCATATCCACATCCTGGAACCTTTGACCTCTGTATCATTTCTTTAGTGGAGGGTGGTTGTAGTTCATTCTAACAATTCCACTGTCATCAGCTTTATCACCAAGCGAGGGGAACCAAGTTCTGATCTCTGTCTTTTCAGACTCTGGATTTCCTGTACTAAACCAATGACCATGACATGATGGTTCTGGCAGGTCATGTTCACGGAGTTATGAATCTTGTGGCCAATCTCTTATCATATCCCAAGCATGTTCTCCACAGAGTGGTCTCTTCATCCTCAGGTATATCTCAATGTGTGTTCTCAATCGGGAACACCACATAAATGTATGTGTTTCCCATTCATTGGAATGCCAAACTTCCTTCCTATTTCGTCTGCAGTTCCTCACCCTTCAGCTCTGGGGGTGGAAGCTTTCAGTCAAGATTGGAGTGGTCGTCACCTATATGCCTACCCTCTAATCAGATTCCTCTTCTGGGTCTTTTTCCCTTATCCTAACCACTCTTTGTTCTGCTGGTTGCTCTGTATTGGCTGGCTTGGACATGATTCCCTCTGCTCTGGCCCTTACTGGAGCAACGGACCCAGCCCTTTTCTCTGTTCTGATCTCTCACGATATGACATTTTTCATTCCAATGTCATCATACTCCATCTTTCAGTGTGACTTTTGTCCAGTCCCATGCCTCGGTTCAGGGACTAACTCCTTGTGTAACGTCTTCTCTTACCTGTACCATTTGCCCTTCCATCTTGTCTGTGTACCAGAGGCATTGGTCTTGTTTCTTACTTTTGTCTACTTACCATGGCTTCCAACCATCCTGTCCCAGTTCTTCATCTGGTTTTTGATCAGGGTTTGTCTGTGTCAACTGTTATTCTTTATAGGGCTGCCCTGTCAAACACCTTCCATTCTCCCACTTCTGGAAAGCATTTTCTTATCTGGTTATTTCCCTTCTTTTCAATTCCTTTCGTCTGGTCCATCCACCATGTTCCTTTGTTCTGCTAGATTGGGATCTCAATGTTATTCTTCATGTCCCATTTGGTTCCCTTTGAACCCATTGCAGTTTGTTTCTTGTATCGTTTTTTTCTTAAGACGTAATTCCTCCCCCTCTTGGCATGCGGTCATCGTTGTTCTGATATTTACCATTCCTCATATGTTATCTGCTATCAGGATCAGGCCTTCCTTCCTGGGACATTGTCTGCCCGGGAAAATTGTGTTGCACTTGTCATGCTACATTATATCACAAGGTACTTACCTCAGATGTTTTTGCGTGGGCAGACTGCACTTGTTGATTTCTAATTATATTACGATACAGATATAAAATGTTCAATCATATGCACGATGCTTACCCCAGATGTTTTTGTGTGGACAGACTGCACTTGTTGATCACAAATTCAGTTACAAACAAAATATGAAAAGTACAATCTTATGCAAGGCACGTCCACTGGATGTTTTCTGTCTGCATGGACCACACTGGACATAATCTGATGTAGACCAAGGTGCTTCCCCCAGATATTTTGCCCAGGCTGACCACACTTGGCTATCATAATATATATATCCAAGGCACTTCCCCTAGATGTTTTTTGCCCAGGTGGACTGCACTTTTTGATCTTATAAACTTATGTGAGGCACTTCCACTATTGTTTTTGTCCAGATGGACCACACTTATCATAATCACAAGGCACTTCCCCTGGATGTTTTCTGTCTGGGTGGACTGCACTTAACCTATTCACATACGGTCCTTTAGCCCTAGCCATGTATTCTTATATCAGATTACAACATGGTGCCTGTTTATTAAGTTCTGCCCTATGTGTCTTGCCTTGGTCGTTACTGGGCGAAGAGCATACGTGTTCCAGAAGTAGTGCTAGATCCCACAGATATGCCTCCTTTTATAATTGTGACACATCTGTTCTTTCATAGCGGTTGTTCTCTGCATGTTTGATTACTTTTGCACCTTCACTGGCCCCTCCACTTTTGCAGTGTGGAATTCTAGCTTTGGATAAGAGGAGGTAGTACTGTTTTAGTAAGTTAACATTTTCTTAACACTG
>NW_013670203.1:48291-55263 GCF_000517525.1 Limulus polyphemus
GTTCTCTGCATGTTTGATTACTTTTGCACCTTCACTGGCCCCTCCACTTTTGCAGTGTGGAATTCTAGCTTTGGATAAGAGGAGGTAGTACTGTTTTAGAAGTTAACGTTTTCTAACACTGAAAATGTATTTCCAATAGGTACTTACCTCCCCTCACCTACTTCCCACCCTTCTTCCCCACTGATTTGCAGGTGGTTCTGGTTTGTATCTCCCAATTCTCGAAAGTGAGGATTGTTCTACGATGGTGGAGGGAGCTACCTGTGCTAGTATAGATGGTGCAGTATGATTGGTGGAGGGTAGTCACATGATCAGCACACGTTGCTGCAATGGCACAAAAATGAAGGGGTATAAAAGACTGATGTGCTGTTGAAAAGTTTAGCAATTCTTTGAGGGCAAAACAAGGTCAGGATAGCTTTGGGTGAAAGGAGGTAAGTACCTGTTGGAAATACATTTTCAGTGTTAGAAAATGTTAACTTTCTGGCTTTCTAACTTGCAACAAGAGCCATTAAAAATTCAGCTAAGTTTGTCAATATGCTTCCAGTTCAAACTTTAGGAATAAAGTTTGAACTGGAAGCAAAATAAACAATTTTCTCTATGGAAAACAACATAATACAACTCATCATTTAACAG
Organism: Limulus polyphemus; assembly: GCF_000517525.1. Taxonomy (NCBI): domain Eukaryota; kingdom Metazoa; phylum Arthropoda; class Merostomata; order Xiphosura; family Limulidae; genus Limulus; species Limulus polyphemus. Next base: position 48,922 of record NW_013670203.1, read on the forward strand.
ATTAAAACCTTGGCTTTCTATTGGTTATAAATCATATAGTATTAAATATCAGAGAATACTACTGACAATTTCTGAAAGAGAGGATGTGACAGGTGGGTGTGGCAAGAGGATACTGATTTTCTATCTTATGGCTCTGTAACCAAATAAGATTGAAAGCTATACAAATAATGCTTTGCCTGAGCAATGACATTTTAATGAGTAATTTATGTTAAATTTTGTACTTCTTAGAGGGGTGATAAATATATTAGAGAAGAGGGGTTACCTGGAGAGCAAATGTCATAATTTTAATACTAGGGAAAATTCAGAAATTTTTTCAATATATTGCCTTATAAAATCAAGAATTAAAAACATATACAGTATTAAAATTGGGATTATTATCTACTTTATATACCATGATAAAAAAGTAGTTTAAATATATTTTCAATGTAACTTGTTAAAACCTTGTGACATGCACAGATAAAGATTCATGTAGTGAAAGTTTTAATTCTTTTGTGCTTAACCATTTTCATTGTATAAACACATCCAAATTGTTCACCAGATTAATGAGAAAGACCCAATAAAATATCTAATATCGCCTTTCAGCACCACCATTACTAAATGCACTGTAACGTATTGTTGGAATAGTTCATTTAGTTAGAATAATTTTAACTATAAAAAATTAGAAACAAGGAGCTGACAAAATGAAAATGTATCACAAAATAAAGATAATTATCTCAGTTTAAATTCAAAAGTTATCTAACAGTTATGTGTTGACGGACTTGTAGTTATTTTTAACTAACCATGACTGAAGAACATAAACAAACCAGGAGTAATTGTTTTTCTTAAAACATATGTAACATCTGTTTTAGTCTTAAAATATGCTGAAAAAAACTTTGATGAAACATCAGTATAAGTTATTCAACCAAATACAACCAGTCTTTTTAGTATGATCGAGAAGTTTTCTTTCACATTTCATATTATTGTATTCTCCTGGAAATTTCTTAAGTTTGAAACTTCTTTTGTGTAAATTTAGTTTAATTGAAATTTTATCAGCATTTATATGATGTAGTTGCTGTGAACTTGTTTACCTTGTTTGAACTTTACATTTAGCAAAATTATTTTTATTCAGTTATTCAAGACCACAGTGTTACTGCTTTAAAACAAAAACATTTGTAGGCAAAATAAATATCAGCCTTTTAGATATTAGATAGCAGTTCTGCATTAACAAATTATTAACTGAAGCAGTGTATGTTTGTTCAAATAACGCTTTTGATTTTGTGTTTGTGTTGTCATTTATGTCAAAATGATGATGTTTGGCTCAAACAGAACTAAAGCTTAAACTTATTGTAGCATGTTAAGATGTTTTGTTGAATTCATTACACAGTCAGCTTTGGAACTGTGATTACAGCAGGACCAAAGCTTACACCCATTGTAGCAAGTTAAACAAGATGCTAATTTAATTAATACACTATCAGCAGAGGAACTTTGGCTTGAGCAGGACAAAAATGTACACCTATTAAGATGTTTAATTAAGTTTAATACACCATGAAATCTGTTTTTGCAACACTGAGATATTGATAACTAACCTCAAGTATGTACAGCTAAAGACATTCACAAAAGCTAAATATCCTGTTAAAATGAACATAATTATTATTGTAAGCAAGTATTTTACTAAAAAATTCCTAATGCTCCTCTGATCATTTGGCATTTGGTATGAAGCATACTTTGAAACTACTGACAAACCAATAAACTTGCAAGATCTCTGACATGTCTCTGGACATAATATATATAAATAAAGTGTAACCTATTATAAACGGTATCATAGATGAGGACAATAAAATATACAACTTGATGTAAAAAACCATTAATTCACACTTCTTTCTTGAAACTCATGACCAATCATAGTCAACATCATTTTTCCCCAAGGTCTTTCTAAGACAAATTTGATTTTTAAAAATTTTATGTTCATTATTTACAGAAGAAACAAATTACTTTTTTGAGGAGATTTGATAATTTAATTAACAGTAATTTTTAATATGTTACTTGAGTGCTTAATTTACAAAAATGTATTTCACTCACTAAATAATGGAAGAGTCCCCTTTGAGGTGTTGGTCTTTAAAATGGCTGATTAGGGCAGTGGTTATTAAAATTTCCTATCTGCTGATTTTCTGATTAATGGATTTACAGGAGTTTGGGTCCTCTAAACATGGGGCAGGAAAGTATGGAAATTTGAAGTAAGTAGCCATGAAAACTAAATTAGTTTGTCAAAGCTTGTAGAGAGAAACTAATTGGACATTAACAAAAGGAAAATACCTTTTCAGAGTTCTTCCATATACATGTTTAATTTACAAAAACTAAATTAAGTTTATAGAAAAACAGCTCATTTTTGGAGTTTGCAGCTGTGGTAACAAGAGTTGTTAATAAATGTGATACTAGCAGTTTAAAATGGGTTAACCATTTATTTCAGTTTGTAGAGGGTTTGCTAAGTAAGAGATTCCACATTTGATCATGTGTTAGAGAAATGCATATGTGGGATTACCACACAATTTACTTTATATTTCTGAAATCAAATTATCTTACTAAATTAAGTTTGCTAATGTGAAAAGGCTGAAATTTTAGTATTTGTTTGTTAATAGCCTATGAATAGGTAGTGCTGGGCTCAAAACTGTAAAGTAAGCTTATCAAAACATTACACAGCATAATGAAATTGACTGAAAGTGATCACTAACCTTAGTAGTTACGACAACAGGGATATATTCTGATGTGGTACATTACCTCTTCACACATAAATAACTGTCCTTGATCAGTGCTGTTCTCTATATGCAAAAATTTTTTCTCACACCACAAACCTTGAAACTCCCTCCCATCTGAAATTTACTAATTCCAGTGCATCTTGCATGCAAATTATCACATGACAACTCTCCACCAATAAGAGCGCGACACACTCTCTTGACAAATGTGACTCCCTCTATTCAATTTTGCCAAACTATCACTTTCCAGTTGGCACTACTCGTGTCAAGATATTTTATTTTAGTGCCTTTTGTATGATTCAAATTTGTGACTATTAATAGTTTAATTTCTGAAGTGGAATTTCTTCATTAATTTTTTTTTATCTTTACATTGTGAAAGAATTTTTCAGTTAACTTAATTTCCCAGTCTTTTATTTTTTATCTCTAAAATTTTTATACATCAAACACTTTTGTTTGATTTATATTTCAACTATGAATTCTGAGGTTAATGTTACCATCATACCTCCTACTAGCACCATCTCACAGACTGCAGATGGAGGAGACCTGTCATTTGCTTTACCTGCTGTGAGATTAATCGTTATCTGGATCAGCCTCCTTCTCCCAAACATGTTCAGGCAGATGAGGATTTTGATAGCCATTTTCCACCACCAAATTTTGCCATGTCTTTCTGTGCCCCACCTGCGGAATAATCTGGGCCTAATATGGCATTTTTAGACATGATTTCTCAAGTATGTAATGCTTTGTCCATTTCCCCAATTTTTGGTGATCCCTGTCCTTATTTGTTGCACGATACCTCTTCATCTCAGTATTTGGTTTTCCCACCCTTCCTGGATATTAGTGTTCATACCGAACAATTTGCTTCACAATTGGTTGAGGGTGCCAGCAAACCTTGCCCTCCATGTGTTTGCATTAGCATACCATCAAGTTGACTGTCTGTTTCTTGACTCTCAGCTGTTGGGGTCAATTTTACCCATGTGGGGGTTGTCCCTGATTTTCCTGTGTATTTATCCCATGCCTAGTTTCCCACCTTTATCTTACCCTTACTTCCCTTCTATGGTATTTATCTACTATCTTTCTCCTTTCAGAGGCAATCCAAAGAGATCCTGAGGGTTTTTCAAGGGAAACCTCTCCCTAATTACCTCCATGTTGGCTCATTTGTCATCTTAGGCTCTCACTTTACACACGAGGTTTCTCTTTTGTGTGGATCTCCTTGGTTAAGACATGGCCTTGTCCCAGGTTTGTTTACTGCCTCCTTATCTTAGGGATTTACAAATGGCCCCTTTTCTTCGGTGGTATGTTTTTGGTGATGTATCTGAGCGACTTTAGAATTATATGTGGTGTTTGCATGTCAACACACTACCCTATCCTCTTTGGTTGCACATTTGTCGCAGTAAGAGCCAAGACAAACCCCTATTCTATCCTAGTCCTTCTTAGCCTTTACCTATTGGGCAAGTCCTTCAAATAAAACCCAAATTACCATGGATCTGTGTCAAAAGGTCGCCAAAGGGGAAAAAATCCGTAGAAGTGAGCTCTCACTGGACCAGAACCCACAGGGTAGTCACTGGTACTATTGGCAATGTGCCCATCTACAGTGAATAAAATGATACAAAAAGGAACCTCTGGATGGAGGTACAATTTTTTTCACCCCCCTCCTTTGTCTCAGTTACCCATTTTCTTCTCCATACCTCAGGATCCTACTACCAGTCAATGTCTGTCCAAGGCAGTACAGAACTTTCTGTCTCAACAGGCCATCGAACCTGTCCATCATCTTTCTCCAGGCTTTTATTCCAGGCTGTTTGTCATCCCCAAGAAAACAGGAGACTGGTGGCCTGTAATAGTTTTATCCCACCTCAGTCATTATCTGACTTTGCTCCGTTTTACTATGGAGTCATTTTTCACCCTCAGGTGGGCTTTTTCTCCAGGTCTGTTGATGACCAAGGTAGATATCACAAATGCTTACTTGCATATCCCGATATATCGTTAGTCGCGACACTATCTTTGGCTTGTTTACCAAAGGGTAGTTTATCAGTTTTGTGCACTGCCCTTTGAGCTGCCCTGTATGTTTTTTGTCAGGTGGTCAGAGCATTCACTCGACAGTTACATGCTCTTAGATTGTGATTTCTTCATCACATAGATGACTGGCTACTGTTAACTCATACCGATCAAGAGGCCACCAATCTCACTCATTGCCTGATTCTGGAGGCAGCTCGTGTAGGCTGGTTAATCAATTTGGAGAAGTCATTCCCTCAGCCTACCCAATATCTTGTGCATTTTGGTGTTTTTTCAACACCCATCTCTGTTGAGCCCAACCTTCTCCTCTTCGACTTCATTCATTGGAATTTTAAGTTCTCCACTCTCTTACTACTCCCTCTATTATATCTCGCAAGCTTCTATCACTTTTGGGAATATGGTTTTCCATGGCAGCCTTTCTCCCCCTTTGGTAATGCACATATGTGGACTCTTCACAACCAGTGGAATTTTGCACAGGATCCTTTGATGGCTCATATTTCCCTTTCTCCTTCCATTATTGGTGGTTGGACAAGACTCACACTTTGGTGGGTGTCCGGTTCCCATTTCTGTGTCTAGATTTACACATTTTCATGAATGCTTCCCTTCAGGATTGTGGGCGTGGATCAAGAACAGGAACCTTTAGGACGTTGATCTGTGGCCGAGTGGTTTTATCATATTAACATCCTGGAGCTTCTCGCTTTATGTCATGCTTTGATTCATTTTCTCCATCTGGGAAGAAATCATCTGATATTGATCCATTCTGACATTTCTACAGTGGTTGCTTATCTCAATCATCAGGGCAGCACCCATTCTCGATCCCCATGTTTTCATTCTTTGGATCTTCTTTTTTGGGCCCACATACTAGATATTTGTATCATTGCATGTTTTATTACTCTTTTCTTGGGCCTGACCAGGTATTCAATAACCTTTCATATCCACACTGTATGACCATGTCGACTTGCATATGATTCCATGGCCACGCAACGCACACTGCAGAGATGGGGTATTCCACAAAATCGCTTGTAGGTTTATCCTCACAATAGATTTGCTTCATAACTTTGCCCACTCCAGACTGTACTCACCCATGGATTACATGGGTAAAGCGTATGGGGATAGCTGCACATCCCTGTCATGCCTTGTATTGAATAAATCGGTATGGTCTGCTTTTCAAAATAGGGTTTCGTGGTCACCCATTGCACTGTCTCAGGTGTTATTTTTCCTCTGGACTCTCCACCATGCTTTCTCCCCCTTTTCTTCTAGTGGAGTTTGATAGTTCTTACCACTTTCCTGTTCCAAGCCTCCAAAGTGGTGGACTGTGGAGGTATCATCTTGAATGTTCTAATGAAATACAAATAATGCACCGAAATGATTATAAAACCATTCAGTTGAGAGAAGGGGGGATGTTCTATGTTCTGCTGGTGCAGATGATGTGATATCCTCCAGTATGTAACATGGGAGTGAGACATGGGAAAATTTCAGTTCACCCCTTTGATTGGGATCCCTCATCCTACCCCCACGTGGATGTCGATTCCCAGTGGCTGGGTTTTGGATTTAGAGCTCACACATGTATTAAAGAGGTTTCTATTCCTTCACTCAATTATTC
>NW_013670203.1:56217-83553 GCF_000517525.1 Limulus polyphemus
GTGTTTTTAATAAATTATGTATGGTCAGGTTCACTATCCTGCCATAGTTCTCTCCCATTTGGATGTGCTACTCCATCTAGCTATTTATATATAATGTACTATATCGAAATTTATAGTTTTCCTATACCAAAAATGTATTTCCAAAAGGTACTTATCTCATCTTACACTTCCCACCCTTCCTCCCCACTGTAAACTGATGCTTCCATTTTCTGCCAACACTTCAAGTGGAAGTTCAGTAGAATTGAATATAGGAAGTCACATGCAGCAAGAGAGTGTGTCATGCTCTTTTTTGGTGGAGGGTTATCACATGACAACTTGCATGCTAGATGCATTAGAATTAGTCAATTCTAGGTGGGTGGGAATTCTGAGGCTTGAAATGTGCACACAAAAATTTTTTGAACATAGTGGACAGCACTGAATGAGAATAGCTATTTATGTGAGTGGAGGTAAGTACCTATCGGAAATACATTTTCAGTATAGGAAAATTATAACATTTATATTTGGGGAATTTGCTTGCATTTGAATATGATTTTAGTTTTATTTTACATTCTGAATCCCTCATAATCCTTTATTTGTGGTAGACAAATGTTCTTCCATGTTATCAGACCAAGAACCTTCTCACCAACTGTATTTTAAATAGATCAATTATACATGTGTATTACATCACAAACTTATCTCTTCAAGGTCATTTTATTGCAAAGCTACAGTGATAACATATTTTTGTAATTTTTTTTACACAAATTTTCAACAAAACGTGTGACAGAAGCACTGCAGTTATTACAATTAAATGTCAAAAAGTATTTTTGAAACTAATATGAACCAAATGTCAGAACAAAAACTTTGTTTTCTTAAACTTTTTAGTTATGTTCTGAGCATATGTCCTTCGTCAGGTTTGGTAAAAATGGGCATTTTAAACTGTCTAAGCTTGTTATAAGAAGTAGTGTGACTAACTTTTTTGCAAACTGATATGTTCTATACAAGCTTTATGTACTTTATATCAAACAAACCTTCTAGTTGCTTCTAAAGACAGTGGAATAGTTTATTTAAAATTTTTGAATTGTATAATGCCAACTGGAATATAGTCCACACAATTAAAATTACATAAAATGATCATGAACTCCAGAGAATTTTCATGTTGTTTTCTTGGCTCAGTGTTTTGGATTTGTGCCTTCATCGGGAATGTACATTTTCTGTAATGAAGTCTATCACTCAAATTAAGACCATTGTGTTCTAGGAATTAAGCCATGCACAAGAGTATATATTGCAAGTGATCATTCCTATTATTATAAGAACTGTGGTACATATATAAACAATATAATATAAATGTTAATATTATGTAAATAAAAAATAATATCTTACATAGTAAAATAAAAGCCTATATGGAAAAGTTAATAAAATGAGCAAATTGAATAAGTATGATTTAATTTATCTATGATAAATTTAGTAAAATTTAGGAGAGGGTTAATTCATTATATTTGCTCATTATTTGTTTATATATTTCTCTAAATGTTATTGCACAAAGAAATATCTTACATGGTAAAAGAAAGCATAAATGTGAAAATTGAATAGGATTAGACAAACTGAGTAAGTAATGTTTAAGTTATTATCCACAAGAAATTTGGTTACATTTAAGAGAGGGTCATCTGTTATATTTTTCTAAAAATAGTGATTCCTTAATTTTCTGATCTAGGAAATTGTCAGATCTTGTGCCATTTCTAATGTTATTTAGCAATCCATCTTTGGTATACCATGATTCAAGATACAGTGGTCAGCCACAACACTTTTTTTCACTTCTGCTTTATGTCCCAAATGTGCTTATTTATAGATTAATGGAAGGGTCTTCCAGTTCCTTCAACTTAGATGGTCTTACATTCTGTGTATTCTAGTTGGTATATTACATTCTTTGTTAAACACTCTCCTCTCATATATGACAAGTCAACAGAAGAGTATTTTTTGCAGTATGTATTGGAAATGAAAGCAGATCTTGTAAGTCACACCTGGTTTTTTATAATTCTCATTGGGAGACTGGACATTTTCACAGCTTTGCATAATTGCTTGGTCAGTTCATTGCTAATGTACAGTATTATCCATATAGCTGGAAAAAGTCTTGTAATGATATTTCTTTATATGACATTTATGTTTAGTTTATATTATACTGTTTGTATATGTGCCATGGGATTTGTAATAACAGGAATGATCACATGCAAGATATATATTCTTGTGCATAGTTTAAACCTTGAAATGTAATAGTTCTTAGTTTGAGTGATAGAGTTCATTACATAAAATGTATTTTCCTGATAAAGATGTAAATTAAAACTTGGAGCAAATAAAATAAATTGTAAGATTCTGTAGAGTTCACTGTTGTTTTATTTGTTTGTAAAAATTTATTTAGTCTGCTGATATCAAAAATATAATATTTGTACAAGTTGTATTTGTGGTAGATGTATGTCTTCATTGTGGTTTTGCATTGCCTTTTTTATATAACCAAAAATATCTATCATAATGAAAAATCTTGAAAGTAGGTATTAGAATATGTAAGTAATTGAAATTTTATTTGCTTTGTGTATAAAAATGAAATGTTCATTTAAGATAATAAAAAGCTAAACATTTTTATGATGGTGTGTGTATGCTTGTTATGAGCCAGTAGAGAATGATTACAATTACACTTATCCTAAGAAAAACATTTGTATTAAGCCTATTACATTTTTAAACACTACATTCTTTATCTAGTCTCTAGGGATTTTCAAGAATTAGAAGAGTGTATATTACTAGTCTTTCAATCATACTATTTCTCAAATCCAATTCTAAATGTAGCATTTAAAAATATAATGGGCCTAATAGCAATGTCTTGTGATAAGTATAATTGTAAACGTTTTTGACTCTCTTGGGTACAATGTATAGGTTAATAACAAATAAATTAACATTTATTTTCAAAATACTTCAGTGAGTCAGAAACCACAAATACATGAGCAGTAAGCACTTTTCAAGAAATTATCTAAAGGACTTTAAATCTTTTTTTCTAATAGTTTTTGCACTGTTCATTAGCTGATATGAAAATTTTTTCTATCCTGTTTGCATTAGAGCTTGGTTTATTATTTAACTTTTTTTTGTTTTTTTAACAGCCAGTTATGACTGGCTTCTTGGGGAACCTGAAGGACATGCTAGTAGCTACTTGACAGATTTAATAGCCTTCCTACAAAGCACTTTTCAGGCCTTCACCAACCTTCCAGTGAGTCATTTTATAACTCAATATTTTACCAAAGGTATTTTAAGTTACATTTTTAAAAAATGATCAAGGAAGATCTTTACATTGTTTTTCCTTCTCAGTTACAATATTTTATTTTCCGTCATGATCAAAATCGTTAACAGTTACTACGAAGCAAGTGTTCTGTTGTATATCTGCACCAAGTTTATCTAGTTAGTTTATGTATGTAGAATAATTCTTATAGATAAAAGATTTATTTTGTTGTGGAAGTTGGGCTTTTTTTCACTGAAGAGGTATATTGTACTCAAAATAGAAACTGGGTAGATATCATCAATGACTAGTAAAATTGCTTAGTAGGTACATTAAGACTTCATTGAACTGGCTAATTTTAGATGTGCCAAACCTATGTTTTGCATAAAAGAAATTTTATTGATTTTTGTCGTCTGTTTTTACAGGACAAAGTGGCTCAGACAGCATGTATGTCATCTTGTAAATACATTGCATCATCCCTTATGGAATTCCTAATGGAAGAGGATGTGAAACATGTGTCCATGGGAGCACTGCAGCAGTTTAATCTTGATCTTATTCAATGTGAATGTAAGGTTTTAACAGTGTATTGTTCATGTTTTAGGTTCCCCCATACAAAGAATTGATAAGATCCACAATCATTGCATAATTTGGTGGATAGCAAGAAAATTGTAAAAGATTGTGTATAAAGTACTTGTCACATACAGAAAACAGTTGGGTTAGAAATGGTATTTTCATTTTGCACACTGCACTTATAGTTTTGTAAAAATGTGTCAGATTGATTAAAAGCATGTTTTGTTTTACCAGGGTTTTCTTACATCTAATATTGCCAACTTCAGTTTAAGTTTTAATGAAAAAATCCAGTTACAATAGATACATACAATGAGATTATATCAGCAACTGCTAGCTTTTGTGTGAATGAAATTATAGTCAATGTGGATATATCACATTGTCATATATGGGGAATTCTCAACTTCATGCGAAACTAAGGATTTGTATGAAAAGGTTTTCACCTATTTTCAAACTTTAAGACAGAATGTTTTTAATCAATCATTATTCTAACAATTGTAGAACTTGTATCCATAATTATGATTGCAGTTCTGATGTATTGGTATTGTTCAAGCATAGAATGATTTATTCATGTTACAGCTTTCACACTTTATCACTGTGAACTGTCCTCTTCTGTTTATCAGTGTAAACTCTGAATTATCTACCAGTGTTTAGGGTGGATCAGTGTTTTTTGGAAGATACTGCATGGTAGAATGCCAACAGCACTAAAAAAATCTTCTCACGTGTATAAAATGTGTATTTTTTAACTGTTTAAGGATTATTTGTTACTGTGAAATGCCTTTACTTCTGAAATCAGTAAGCTTTCCATTCATGTTGTTCTGACTCAAGATATTGTAGGAAACAATAACTACATATAAGTAAAAGGCATTTTGTTTTCCATAAATGACCAAGTGTATCTTAAACCCTTGTGACTCCAGTAAAAATATATTAGACAGTTATTACATACATATGCATATAATTATATATGTATATTAAGTATTTGGCAATTTAACATTTAATGGTCATGATAGTTGAAATTTATTTAGCATAATTCTTCTTTTAAACCAAAGATGTTTGTACATTCCAACAGACATGATGAGTAAAGAGATAATTAAACTGGAATTTAGAACAACAGTATTGTGATTTACTTTTACAATAAATCCATAGCCTGGATTGTGGATTTATACATAGTTATAATGAAATTGATTAAAGTAAATATCCTCTTTACAGATAAAATGACATTCTGAAAATGTAGTTATTCAGTAATTATTGAAACTTAAGTTATGCATCAAAGAAATATATCACTACTGTCCTGCTTAATCTTTTATTTTATTGAAAATCAACTATATTTTCACAAAACTTGGGAGCTTCTAAGGAGTTTTACCCTCCCTCCAGGGTGCTTTCCTGGCCCCCAGACCCCTTACCTCCAAATTAACAAGGTATCTTATAATAATTTTATAGTGTAAGCCTTGAGACAGATGTATCATCCAGTTATGATTGAGAGATACCTCTGATCTTTTTTACAACTGTAAAAACCCAGATGCCATTCTCTTCGCACAAAGATATTTAATCAACATCCCGTAGAAGTCTGATTCTTTCAGATTTTGTCTCAAAAGTGTTTTGGGTAGTAGAAGCAAATGGACATGATATTTACCTACCTGCAAACTCTGGTTATAAGGGATGATGTGAGAATTGTCAGTGTTCTTTTAAATACTGTCCTGCATAACACAAACTATTATTTTGCTGTCAAACAATGCATTCTTGAACTGATAAAACACCCAAGAGAAGATTAAAAGTACTTTTTTTTTTAGGCTTTTAACATCTGGGGGAATAAGATTAACACATGATATGCAAATCAAGAAATTTAAATTGTGGGGAAAATTTGTATCTTATGGACCACTGTACTTTGATATTATTACTCTAAAATTGGAACAGTTTATTTAACCATAGCTGAAACACGAAACCACTCTTATCAAAATCGGATTTCACAAATACCCAAGAATAAATATCTTCTTAATGGTTTAGCTCTATGTTTGACATACATTGAAACACCAAACTAGTTAATCTGGTTTAAGGAATTTTATCTTCTTAAAGGTTTAGCTCTATGTTTGACATACATTGAAACACCAAACTAGTTAATCTGGTTTAAGGAATTTTATCTTCTTAAAGGTTTAGCTCTATGTTTTACATACATTGAAACACCAAACTAGTTAATCTGGTTTAAGGAATTTTATCTTCTTAATGGTTTAGCTCTATGTTTGACATACATTGAAACACCAAACTAGTTAATCTGGTTTAAGGAATTTTATCTTCTTAATGGTTTAGCTCTATGTTTGACATACATTGAAACACCAAACTAGTTAATCTGGTTTAAGGAATTTTATCTTCTTAAAGGTTTAGCTCTATGTTTGACATACATTGAAACACCAAACTAGTTAATCTGGTTTAAGGAATTTTATTTAGTTTAGTGAGATTTAGTTTTGTTGTTGATTAATTAATTAAAGTCTTATTGTAGTTTTGTTAATATTTATTTTTTCATCTGTATTCTATAAATAGTCAGAATACTTAATAGGCTTACTCATTATTATTTGTTTAAAGGTTAATTACACTTTTAAGAACAATTTCCAGGTTTCATGCCCTTGGAACTATTTCATTATCAATCATGCTCAATTTTGATGGCCATAATAATGCATTATTGCCAGATTATACTTCTTTCATTGTAGAAAGTTTCTACAAAAGATGATGAGGTCAATCTTATTCCATACATTTTGACGAACTTTTCACACATCCTCCACTGCACATGGATGTTTGCTTTCTAGACTATGTTTAAGCAGATCAAAGATACAAAAGGGTATAGAACTCCATTGGGGTACTTGACAGATATGCAGTTGAATGGGATTGGTGTAATTCCAGTTTATTCATCCATCTGTAATGTGAAAACAACCATTGATTTCAAGGTATGGCTGAAAGCCTTGTGAGCCCTCATCAAGTTCAAATCCTTGTTTATTACACAGCACAAAGAGTTCTCTTTTATAAACGTGGTCTTCACTTTGTGGATGAGAGCATTGGCTTGGGATACAGTTTCAGAACATTTCATTACCTAAACATATTGCTGTAAAAGTTTTGTCTGCTTTCGTGAAGAACATTAAAATTACTTTCTTCAAAATATTTAGCTTTGTATTGTTTAGCAATCTAATTCAACAAATTTCTTACTATGTACAAAGCCCCAGGCCAAAAGGCTACCCATGGCAGTGTTTAACTCTCAAACATTTTGGAATTTGCTATGAAGTAAATATATAGATGGTAAACATGGTGCAATGACTTTCAGTTGAAGTGGCATTAGCTCTTATAAAATGGGATAAACCCTGTGCAAAATATGTCTAAATCATGCAAAAAAAGTTTAAGATATTTGATATGTAGACTCTTATGTCTAAAATGATAATTTTTTTGTGTATGTTCTTATCATTTAGGAACTATCAGAAATGCCAGTGTATTACTTTCATTGATATGTACTTTGCTATGAGAATACAACCTTCGGTTGTAACACAGCTAAAAGCTAGAATTTCAGTACGTATCAGTATATTTTCGTTGTTAAATTTTAATTATTATAGACTTTTTTAATAAAAATCGATTTTTTCCATACAAATCCAAATAACAGGGGTAAAAAATGCTGGAAGAAAAGCATTTTATGCTTGAAACTGAGTTATTTTGGCTCAAGTGATCCAAATATTTTATGTTAAGATCTTCAAAACAAATACAGATAATGATTAGTCATTAACAGATATAAGCTAAACTTAGTTCTTTTTTCTATTCAATAGTGTTTGCTAATTCAGAACCTGTTAGAGGGTTTGAAGAAGGTGCACTCCAGATGTGTTTTGCTGATCTTAGGCAGGTTAGTAAGCCTTTACAAAAGCCTACTTTTTTAAGTTCATTGTTAAGGATATTATATTACAACTAATATAAACAGTGCTTTTGGACTAAATCAGTTTTATTTAAATGCTATAGAATAGTCCTTAATAATGTAAACATCTATAACATATACATACATTATCTATATAGGTATGTAATTAACAGTTACTACATTATGGAAGGCATTAACCTTTTAGGAATGATATTGAAAGAAAGTATGTAACTCTTGTGAAATGTCTTTCAGAAATAAAACTAGCTGATGAAATTGTTTGAAATTTGACAAGAATGTTCCTAAAAATATGTAGTTTCAGAAAAATGAAATATTTAATTTTTTTTTCTGCTGTTTCTAATAAAAATTCGTTATTTCATATAGTTATTTGCACTCGACTCTGAATAGTTCACGTGCAAGGAGATTTTTACATAAAATATAAGAATACACTTTTTTATCTTAGTTTCACATTTCATTTGCATAATCTCTAGAACTTCATAAATTAACATCAAAAGTTTTTTAAGGTAAATGTTTATACTTTATGTTCCATTTTCTTCACTATATTACTAAATATTTATTGTCATCAACATACAGTGCAAAGAAATACTTAAAATTAACAAATACAAATATGTACATACCTTTCCACTCTTCGTAGAAATTCTCTAGAATAGTTGTCTTTTTCACATATGTGTAATTTAACATCTTTATCTTTTCACTTATAGTTTATTTTCAACTTCCCTTTCAAATTCTTTGTCTTTATTTATGTCAACTGATACCAGCGGTCCTTTATGAAGTTATTTCAACAGGCTCCCTGCAGAGACACGTTGCCGAAACAAGATGGTGCTTGTACACGCCATTTTATTTATAACCTTTTACAATCCATGCGACAAGTTAAACTTATAAAAACTATTCAAATATGATTTTTAAAACACAAATTATACATTATTAACTAAATTATAAAAGTAAGACCTAAATACAGTTTAACTGTCTCTAACTATATGTATTTAGGTAACAAAACCACCATAAGTGCTGTAATCGATCAAGCAGACAAAAATACTACAGTCTGTTACATCTAATTCAATAAACAACTGCACTCCAATTTCAAATTTTGTCACATGATCCATGCGATATATAAAAAATCTCCACTTTAGCAGGAGATGAATGTTTGTTTATGTAAGCTTGCAATGTATATGACTGTTTAGATGCCAATGTATTTGTATGTGTCCTTTTGATACGTATGATACAAAGTCTTACAACTGTATTCACTGGGAAAGAGAAATAAATTTTCCAATCCATGATGGGTGCTACTCTCACCTTTTATACTTTGATATGAAATTTACATTGTACACGTAGTTAGTTGATACAAGTGTATACAGTCGTTATAAAGAGCTCCGAAAACTGTAGTTTATGTATTTATTTTAAATGTTTCTTTTGAAACAAAGGAATTAAAACTTAGATAACATAAAAATTTCAATTATAACGTACATTATAATGTTAATTTCATTGACATACATGGATAGTAGGCTGTTTAATTAAATTTTGAATCTAACTCAGTAATGCACGTACAAATGAATTTAAAAATGCTGTCTTTCTGATTGGGTTAACAAATTTGACTTTTGATGTTGTTTTTTTATCAACACTACTCGTCCTTAAGGTACAAAAAGCTTTCAGTTTCTGATGTGGGTACTTAAGACTGTCATTTAATAGCTTCTGTGTTTATTTTAATCTGGATTTTTTGCCTGTTGACTTGAGTAAAGAACACTTTTTAGTGTGTCTGGTAACCAAATGTATACAAGAGTTTTACATTCATTGTCCAATGGCAGCCCTTGGTGTTAATTGTCATCTTCACATACCCACCTGTCTATGACTTTTGTACTTATGTCTACATATGTCCCATATATTTTTGTAATTCATACAGTTTATGTTAGTTTTACTCTCTTGAGCTTTGAAGAATTCAGTTATATATCTTATCACATCTGTAAATGAAAGTGACTTATTTTGTCATTTAATGTTGCAAATTGTGATTTTTTTATGAGGTTGTTAGCTTTTATTCTATCGTTTCTGTTGACTGAATCTCTGGAATTTTCTACAGGCTTTAACCCTAAAATTACTTAGAGTTTATATGGACACGACTGGCTTTTTAAACACATTTTTCCAAGCTGTTTGTGTACCAAACAACTTGTGGGTTATAGAAATTGTTGATTTCAGGATACCTCTAAGAATCCTACAAGTAATTCAAATAAAAATACCATAAAAACAAATTGATAATTTGAGGGTTAAAAATCCATCAGATGATTTCAAAGTAATTATTAATCAGATTGTTTACTGCCATTACATTTATTTTGGTGAACTTTTGTATTTGGTCATTCTAAACTGCTGGAGAAACTTCCCCTAGAATATTTTAGAAACCTCTTTTCTTAGTCATGTCTGAAATATTAATCCAGTTCAATTATCTGGATATTAAATGTTTAACACGTTTTTCTGTTTGTCTGGTTCGTCTTCTTCATCCATAGTTCTGATGTACTTGAATGATCACTGTCATGGTTAGTAGTCTGTATAGTCACTTCAGCCTGATTATTAATTAGGAACTTTTTTTATTAATTACTAGATACTAGTTATTGATTACTTTTTATCCTGTGTTTTGGCTAATAATCTGCTGCCGTATTCTTGGAAATCCCAAGAAGAGCTGTTTATTTAGTGGTAGTGGCCGAGAATCAGTCCTAGGTCTTGTTGATACAGAGCCTGGTTGGCTATACACAGTAGTTTTAATATTCACTTACCATTATGGAATTTGGTTTGGAGATGTGTTTTCTCTTTCTTTTAACTCAAGGGAGTTTCAAGTTTGTCTTGTCTGAATTTTGTTGCAGAGTGCTTTTAGTTTTTACTCGGGGATGGTCTTGTGTGTGTCTCAGATGCTAGGTTATTGGGCACTAGCCATTGTTAGGGAAGATTATATAAAGTTTTACTTGTACAGGTTTCATGCTTTTCTAGGGACAGGGAACCAGAGACAGTACTTGAAGCCATCTAGTAATTCTAGTAGGTCTTGTAAATAAGGTTATATTCCATTTTTTCTTTAAAGTTAGTTTCATTGCATTTATTGGTTTAATTGTTTAATATATGTGTATATATTTATTTTCTTTACAATTAACAATAATTATTTTGCACTGTTAGCTTAGCATGTGGATATAGGATGAAGCTTAAACTCTTACCTTGTTGATTATTTGTGAGATATTAGTGGGATTAAACCATAAAAATATTGATAACTGATAAGATACCCAATTGATGAATCAGTGCATTCTAATCATTATGAGGTTTTGTTTTATAATAATGCATACTCCTGTTTAGACCGAAATATTAAGTTAGCTACGTTACTTACTAAACTAATTAGTTCTGTATAGTTTTGATCAAAAGTAAATTTTTGGGGGGTGGGGGGGATTAGTAGGGGAGTTGTGTCTTAGTCTAGGCATATATTTGCTCATGGCTATGCATTATATATAGAGAATTTAGTTTAACAGAAACTATAAATGCTCACTATATTCTCAAACAAATCTCCATGACAATCTCAAGCTGCAGCTTAATATTTTACATCTCAAACTAATGCTATCAAATAGTCAATAGCTACAGTAAATCACCATGAACTGTATCAGCTAGCTGCAAGCTATTTTATTATCATTACAATGTATGAAGTTAGCTACCATATCAAGTAATCCTTTGCCCATAGTTGAGCATAAAAAAAAGTTGGTAAACAAGACTAATAAAATATTGGGAATTTAAAAACCTGCAAATAGGGATTGTAAAAAGTTAGGAAACAAGGGTGGAGATCCTTGTAGATGTTATTTACTGAAACTACAAATCCATATTTTGATTCCACCAAATGTAATTATAGGTAACAGCATGGAGCCAAAATAAAAGGATTTTAGTTTGAGTAAATAATCTCTATGGTATCTCCAGCCATGTCTCCTCATTTTTTTAATGATCCCTATTTGCAGATTTTTAAATTCTCATTTTTTTTGTATCTTGTAATGTTAGGAAACTTGTACTTCCACAGTCCATTCCTACTTTGGTTTGGTTGTAGTTGTGTTAGATTGTTCCACTTTCATCATTGTGTCTCTTATAGAGACTTCAGCTACGAGGGTATAAAAATTTATTTTGTACTATATTTTCACTATGTATGTCATTGTAATTCAAGTCCAACTTACTTGTACTTGTTGTTCCTCCATAACAACTAGCTGAAGGCTGTCTAGTTCCTGGCATCTCTCAGCATTAGCCCATTGTTCTCCTCTGGAGGATTTCTTCACATACTGATGATATTTTGATATGTAGATTGTACTTGTAAAACAGTAGTCCATAGGATATGGAATCCTCTCTTACTTCACAAAGGAAGTATTGTTTTCAAAAACACATCAAGGAAAAAAAAAACTTTATTTAACTAGTGTTTCAAACAACTGCTCTTCATTAGATTTGATATTGTTTAAGGCTGGTTGCCTTCCTTAAGTTTCAGCATAACTGGTCATTGTTGTTTGTGAATCTCACTATCACTGTTACTAGGAAATTAAAGAAATTTACTGGATAGCATTGTTAAATACTATACACTGAATGACATAAATGCTGGGATTTTTTACTTTTGTGCATCTGTAAAAAAATTTCCAAAAACAACTTTGTAATTTATTTTTTGCTCTTAGTATTATCTGTGTTTTTTTCATGTTTCTACTTCCCATATATATATATATATATTAGTATTGTTTCCTTTATATTGCTTTACATTATCATTTTCTCCAGTTCTCATCCCCTTTTGTTTTTATTTTATTTTTCTATTCTGTGAAAACTATTTTAATATCTTTTTTAACTGTTACCGCTCTCACATCTTTCATGTAATGTACACATTCTGTACAAACTAAACGTGACACCACTGTCTCCAATTATGATTGGCTAGTTTCCAAGGTCAACACATCTGGGAGGTCTGGCTTACGTCACATCAACATCTGTACCTATATATTACATTGCACTCACTAATTATCACCCCTTATTCTCCTGAAAAATGAATAGTCAACTAATCGAAAGCACTTGAGTTAAGGTATTTTATGTCACTTTATTGAGTTATATATAGTACTGATAAGGGACTAGACACTCCATTCTATTTCCCATATATCATATATATATACATAAAGTAGCATGAGAAAGACTTAAATGTTGAAATAACACCCTCAGCTTCTATTTTAACTTTGTTTTAGCTGTAAACTTTAAATCAAAAACAGTCAAGATCTGCATGTTGCATTCTTTGGAAATTAGAAGCTTTATAGCAGTGATGCATTTACAGTGTTAAAGGGTATAATGTGTATGTGGTAGAAGGAACACTCCACATGTCCCTCTGGTATTAATATATATAATAAGCAGTTTCTGTTTTTGTGTCATGCTTCTTTTTTGGTAATGATCTACAATTTATATCGTTGTTTAGTAAGAAAACTCCCAACTGATATTGTTGTTAGGCGAACAGTGGGGTTTATGTTGAACTCTTAATATACATGTTGATTTGTTAGAAAGATTTGTTTTTAATTTTTTTGATAATTTTGGTGATACAACAGCAAAACAGTTTAATTCAGAAATTATTTAGATTTAGAATTGATAGTTTTTTCTTTCATGAGAAGTTTTATGCACTTGAGCCTAGGATAAGTTATTGCACACCATGTCTTTACTTAATTTAAAAACACACAGTACTTTAGGCTCTCTTATCACACCATAATAAGTTAAATAGCATATTGTTTATATATTTTGAGTTGTAGACAAAAGCAAGATTAAAGTTACCAAGGATTTCAATGAAGTAGTGTTTCAGCCTTATGTTACGTTTATGTATTAGGCCTAATGCTTATATCAGACTACAAATAGACCTACTGTTACTAATGCTAGAGTTAGCTAATATTTATTTACATGTGAACGCATAGTACTTAAATTACATAATTAAATAAATATTAACTGTGGAAACTTTATTAAATATGGTTACTTGCATTTTTAAATTCATATCATCTTCCATTCGTTTTAGTCAAGTCACGAAATCCATAAAAACTGACCTGTTGCTATTACACTCTGAATTATAGTATATGTTTCCTTCTTTCTATAATTTTTGTTAGTTAATATATAGCAATCTTTACAGAGTTCTCTTAACACCCATCATTTTTGATGAGCTATACACTAGTATATGTTAATAAACATGTATATATATTTAACTTTACTCACATTGAAAATGATGATCTTGTGTGTGTTTATATATATATATATATACACACACATAAAATTAGACGTTTAGAGCTGATCATTCTCTTGAGCACTTTAAAGTACTTGCCCTATGTCATGCCTCCTCCAACACTAATCAAAGAACCACAGTTGAAAAAGAAATAATTTTTAAATTAGGTTGATTAAGTCTTTTGGGTATTAACGAATGGTTCAGCTTTTTATAATTTTTTAAGTACCCTTCATTTATTACTTTAAAATGTTTAAGTTCTTTTTTTTGTATGCAAAGTTGTTCTATATTTCTAATAATTTATAATACTATTTTTAATCACCAACTCTATTATATTGTTTTTACTGTATTGTTTAATTCCCATAGTTCTATCTCACGTTACATTCTGTTTTCATGTATTGTTTCATTTCAAAACATTCCTGTAATTATCATTGACTGACAGGCTTGTTTCTGGCTTGATAAAGAGCATTTGCTCGAAACCTCACCAAGTAAATAAATTACTAACATAGTTTTTATATGTGATTTTTCTCTAAAAATATAACTTCATTTTTTTACAACCTTTGCATTCTTCTAATATATATCATCAGTGTGAGTAGTTAGTTGTGTTGGATGTTTAATAAGAGTTGATTGCTAAATTCATGACTAAATCTTTGGAAGAGGCTGCTTAAACTTATGCTGCAAACAAAAAACAAAACTTATTTAAATTATACAGATGTAAATATATAACACTGGTCAAATGAAACTTATGCTAGGCACTTCAATCTTTTTTTATAAATCCATCATATCTACTTTAATACTTTTAGGCTATGGACACCAGGGTAACCAGTGATTAGTTTCTAACTTTAAGTACTACTTAGCTCATCCCCCCCCCTTCTTTTTTGATAATCTCTTGTTTTTCGATTATTTTATTTTAGCCACAGCGCAGCAGCTCATAGAATGATTCTGAGTTTGTTTGTTTTTCAAGTAAAAACTTTTAGTTCATCTATCTCTTGGTCAATCTGAGATCTAATTAAAGCCATGGCTGTTGAGGATTTCCTTTTGTTTTTTGTTTTTTTCTGGAGGAACTTCTTGAATCTCTGAATGTCCTTGTTTTTGTAATTATTGTCATTGTTAAACTTGTGTCTTTAAGGTTGTTTGAATTTATTTTTGTGTACTGGACTTTCTCCTGCAGAGTTTTTATCATCATATTTTATAATAGCTTCTAGATCTCTTTATGACATGGGACTGGGCAACATACTTTCACGACTATGGACAAGAAAACAGCAAGTATTTAAGGGTGAACCCGCAAGTTGCTGTAGTCCTACTTGAAAAGTAAGTGGAACATACAAATAGTCAAAGTTAATTTTCAATGCCGTAATATATTGCCTTATTATAAAGAATAAATAGTTGAAGTATGTGCAATAATTATTATGCATAGAGTGTTTTTTTAAAAAAGGAAAAATAAACCCTATATCCACCTGAAAAGTTGTATCTTTAGTTATGTAATGATGTGTTGTTGTTAAGAAACCTGACATTGTTGATGTTTTATTCCATGACAAGTCCTGCAAGATGTCAGGTTTCAGTTTTTAAATTAAAAGTTAAATCAAATTTCATTTCAGAACTAGCTATTTACAGGTAAATACACATCTATGAATAATGAGGTAAGATAATAAGTAGTTGTAGATAAAATAAGTTATATTTTTTCTTTCTTTAATGTTAGTTTATTAGCAGTATTGGTTAAGTTTATGATTATTTTACATTGTTACCTTTGTATATGTATTTAGGACAAACCTAAATCTCCTAAGCTTGCTGAATCTCATGAAATGTTTTTGGGATTATAGCCAAAAAGTCACTTGCATTGAGTGTACCATGACTGGTTAATCAATGCATTTTCATCATCATAATTATGGTGGTATTTTGGATTTGTATAATAGCTATATTCATTACTGGTTTAATGTTTAGTTGAACCTGGAGCATTTGGAGAGAAACCTAAATGAGAGTGTAAGAAGTGCATCTTTAGTGACATCCTAGACCCAATTTTTCTGTAGTTCTCAAGCATATCATCACAGCATAGTTTTCATCTCTGTGATTTCCTAAGAAATTTTTAACAACCAGTTTGAATGATTTCCAGGGAGCAAGTTATTTCTGATTGAGTACTGTTTCAAAATCTTCATCCACCAGCACTTCCTGAATCTGTGGCCCAATAAAGATACCACCTTTTGTTTTTACTTCACTGATTTTTGAAAACTTGTCAGACAGATGTCTGAAACCATAACCATCTTTGTTCATTTCTTTTACAAAATTCTTCATGAGTCCCAGTTTAATATGAAGTGGGGGCAGAAACACATTTTGAGAATTCACTAAAGGTTGATACTCTATATTCTGTTTACCTGGTATGTAATTCTCTCTCACTGGCCATTCCTTCTTTTTGTAATGATTTTTATCATCTTGGCAACAGTGTTTGGTATACTCACTCTACAGGTGTAGCAGGAGTGCAATAACTTCTAGATTACCACATACGTTTTACCTATGGTGATCGTACTTGATGGCCTCAAGTATAATCTGCATGCTTTGATAAGTTTCTTTCATGTTTACAGCATGAGCAACAGGAATTGAGGGCTTAGTGTTTTGATTGTGCAAGAGTACAGCTTTCAGACTAACTTTAGATGAGTTTATAAGAAGTCTTTATTCTTGAGGATGATGTTCAGTATCTAATTCTTCCATAGTGCATCAACAGAAACAAAATATCTTCATGCTTTTGTGAGAAGTAAGACTTTGATGGCAACTTCAGTAAATTGAAACTTTGTTTCTGGAGCTAATATGTTCCATTGCTGTAAATGAGAGCTAAGAAGTTCCCCATGCTGCTTTTTTAAAGACAAGTCACAAATCAAATCATTTAGCTCTTCTTGTGTGATCAAATGAGGCAGTTTATGTTGAGGTGCCAGAAAAATAGAATTACTAGATGAAGATGATTCATCATCTTCATCACAGGATAACTCTTCTGTTTCCCAATTTGCTGGTGGGTGTTGCACTAGAGGACCATCTCCGTGAGGTACTGGTTTCATTGCAGATGCAATATCTGGATATTTAATGTTTTGTTTAGCTTTGCCTAAATATCCAGAAACATTATTCATGCAAAAATAACAGTCAGTTAGATGATATTTGGGCTCATTCCATATCATGTGAACTGTAAATGGCATACTTGCTCTCTTTTTATTTAGCCACTGTGTGGAGCCCTGTGTTTTTCTTTGTCCCCAATTCTACACCCAAAATAGTGGTAGTAAGCTACCTTTACCTTGTTTGTGATGTTTTTCCATTCATGAAACAGCAATATATTTTCTACAAATGTAGCAGAAACTGTTTGGGTGATTTTTGCCAGTACTTCAAATGATTTTCTAAAAATATAAAATAATTTATGTTTACAGAATTAGAGTTTAAAATATTTTAAAAAACAAAGTTTTGCAGAATTTGATTATATCCTGGGTATGATGCAAGGAAGAAGATCGGACTTTGTTTAGATTCTGCAAGGAGTGAGGCGAAGTGTCCAACTGAGTGAGTGAGAAGCAACTGAGAGAGAGGTGTCTGACTCTGCCCATTATATGCTCAGTTGAGGGACTTCTCAAATGTTCTAGCAACTGAGCATGTGAGGGTTATGTGATTCCTCGGAAGAGCAGGTTAGCATGGGAATGAAGCAAAAGTGGTGCAAGTCATTAATATTATATCAAGAACAAATAACATATATGAACAATATATTTGGAATTTTACACCAATACAATACAGTAAATGTTTCAAGTTATCAAAAATGTATTCCTTTTACCCATTAAACTGTCTCAAGTAAATTTAATTTCACAATATAAATCTTTGGTACTTAGTTGATTATATTGTATTTCACATAGTGCTGATAAAATACTGAGATATTATAATAACTCAAAATCTAGAAGTGGTGGATAAATTTTGACTCCATTTTTGAAATCATAGCCATTGGATTACCCCGAATCACCCGAGTTTTCTCCAGTAGCAAATATTTTGTCATGCAGTGCTATCTGAAACATTGTTTTAGGCATACTTGTGTGTACAGACCTATAAAAAAAATTGAATGATTTATGAATTTGTGCTATGAAGATTAAAAGTCTTTGTTTTTTTTTCCAGTGGTATTTTTATACTTTGTATTTTATAATGCATGCTTTTGAACCAATTGCAATGTTTAGTTATTTATGGAAAACGTATTACTGTCTAATACAAGTTGTTTTAGAAATGTAACATTTTTAAAGTTCTTATTTCTTCTTTAGGTAGGACTTATTCAGGCTTGTGAATGGAAAGGATTTGAACAATTTTAGTACAGATTGTTTAAAATATTGTATTGTTACTGTGAATTAATATTCTTCATTCCTTTAAGGGTGAGAGAAGCAGACAAGAAGAAAAATATATTTTCAGCATTGAAAAAGAATCAACGAGACAAGAAGAAGTTGGTAGAAACCGTCCTAAAACAGCTCAGACAGTTAACATCAAATAGTGATTAGTATAATTGTACTTAGTTCCTTACCTTTGTTATATACTTTGATTTCCTGTAATTACTGGCTTGATGGGAAGCATCCATACAGTTTTTGGTGTGTTTACTGACTTAGTAAAATATGACTATTCAACATCAAGAAGACTGATATCAATTATTTTGTGAAGTGACTGAATCCAGCATTTCAGTTGACATCAATAAACAATAAAGATTCTTACCATTCTTTATCACAATTTTGTTAAAAATGGGTAGTTCTAGTAGCAGAGCTCATCAAATTAATGTCTGCCATTGTGGGAAATTAGGCCAAGAGTTACACTTTTTACTTCTTATTTCTAACAAAATGTATTGACTAGTTCTTGATTGTTTGGCTGTGTAGTTTCAAAATTCTATGAAAGAGGAAAAAATTTATAAGACTAAATTATTAAAATTATTTGACTCGTGTGTTGACTCACTTTATTTTTCTGTTTTAAATCACTTTTTGTTATTTTTGTATAGTCCTTATAATGTAATTTTATTGTGTTACAGAGTTAGGAAAGATTGTGATTCTAAGGAAAGTTTGATGTTATAATTAAGTTCTGCTAGTACCACAAAGTAATAAAGAAAAGACATTAAGCACAGCTCAACGTTGTCCAACAGATTTTAGTGTACTAGTCTATTAATAATTATACCTTGACTGGAATAATGAGTAAGTAAAATATTATGTTATCAGACAAATACTGGAATATTTTCTGATATAAAAGTATAAAAAAAAATTCATCAGGTTTCTAACAAATTTAGGAAAAGACTACACTATACTGTGAGTATAGACATTTAAAGAAGTCACTGAGGAAGGTAATATGTTGCTACTGTGGTACATGTTATAGTCAGCTTCTAATTTTCCATATGATTTAACAGCTAACTCATAACTGTTTAATCTCAAGGTAATATATAGATATTAGAAAAAGAACTTGAATAATCTAGTAAACTGTAACTGAACTCCTTGTGTTTTATATATGTATAACTTAACAACTAACTGTTGTTTTATTGATATTAAGGTGACATACAGATATTAGAAAACAAACCTTATAGCCTAATAAACAGCAGCTATGTTAGAACTCAACTGTATTCTTTATTATTTAACAAGTAACACACAGACATACATCATTTGTATAAACATTATCTGTAAAGATATGTTTTCAAAAGAAACACCAGGGGCTTTTATGAGATTTTTAGAATGACATTTAATACGGTTCTTTAAATGTGGCCCAGTTATTACTAGAAGAAACATTTTCATGTGGATACAAAGCAGAATTGGCCAGCAGGTATGTGGTGAAGTAAGATTGGTTGACAGACAATACAGGAGAGAACAGTTAGTATAATGTACAATAACATAGATGTAGTAATACTGTGCTTGACTGGTATGCTGTAACATAATGACAGGTGCTAGGAATACACTGTACTATAATAATCCAAAAGTGGCTAAATGATTGTTACTATACTAGAGAGGTATGCTGTAATCTAATGGCAGACACTAGAGAAACATAGTACTATAACAACGAAAAAATAGCTATGTAATTGTTACCCTACTTGAATGGTATGCTATAATATAATGGCAGACACTAGATAAACGGTACTATAACAATGAAAAAAGTGGCTAAATGATTGATACTGTACAGGAGTGCTATGCTATAACCTAATGACAGATGCTAGAAAAACTGTACTATAACAATGAAAAATGGTTCAAAGATTGTTGTACTGTTACAATTAAAAAATGACTAAATGATTGTTGCTGTACAGGAGTGCTATGCTATAACCTAATGACAGATGCTAGAAAAACTGTACTATAACAATGCAAAAATGGTTCAAAGATTGTTGTACTGTTACAATTAAAAAGTGACTAAATGATCGTTGCTGTATTAGATTGGTATGCTGTAACCTAATGTTGCTGTAAGGTGACTATTTTGTGGTGCTAAATAATTTGACAAGATTGTTTACCAAATTAGTGGAGAAGAGCATATGTTAGATGTACAAAATAAGTATGTCTGTAGTAATATTACAAAGTAGTAAAACCTACTTGTTAACCAACTTTTCAACCTCTACTTACATCAGCCTATGATAGTTGGCAGCTGTTTTTTACTCAGAATATTAAACCCATTTACATGCTGTTTATCTTGAAAGCCAGTGCTCAGTTTATTTTGAAATAAATATCAAACATCTCACACTTTAAGAAAGGTTTGGTAGGATAGTCTAAAAATGGAAAAAGAACTTTAAAAGAAACTTAAAAATAGGAATTATGTTTGACATGTTTCTCCAATCATTGGATACTGAAAGAAGTTAGTTATGCTTAACTTTTGTGAAACATTTAAAATTGTGCCTTTTACTTGTCATATAAGTATGCTGCTGGTTGAACTGTAATTTACTAATTAGATAAAATTATTATTGTACTGTACATTTTAGGCTCATAATGAATGACACCTCATCAAGTTATTATGTAGTGTAGTTTTCAAACAGTTTTTGTATTTTATGTTAAATGAACCCCAATAACTGGTAGATGGTGTATTTAAATTCTTTTCCTTTGCTTTATTAAGAGGTTTTAGTGGAATAGTTCAATGCAGTTAATCATAATAATAGTATTTATTTTGTTTGTGTGGGTAATACATGCTTGATGAATAACTTGTTAAGATCCAGTTTTTTCATAATTACACGGAAAAGTTGTTAAGTGGCACTTTTTGTATCTGGTGCTTTTTCATTTATAAATTTGACCTCTGAAGTACAGGGTAGAGACATCAACAGAGATGTTCTTAAACATTATTTAAGGGGTTCTTTTTTCTCTCTGTCTCTCTAATGCTCTATATTATTTCTTTATCTGTTTGGTTTTATTTGTTTGTTACATGGAAAAGAGAAGGTCCCAAACTTTCAGCTTTCAGATGTTTATAGCACCTAAAATACTAGTAAACATTTGCTAATGAAAAATAGCTTTTTCTTGTAACATTTTAACACATTTGCTTCGGCCCTATTATTGATTGTAAACAGAAGGCTTAGTACTCATGATTTACCTATTATTTTATGTTAGTACAAGCACAGTACTGCATCAGTTTTTTTAAATTTAAGGAATACCCATCATGTATTGTATAAGATACTTAAGAGATTCAGACAAATGGCAATGGTAGAGAGCCATATAAAGTCTAGTAAAAGAAGGCCATGTTTTGCAACAGTGCATTTAGATAGTAAGTACAAAACTTTAGTTTTTTTGTTTTATTGGTTTGAAAAAAGAACCAGAATGGCCTTTTAACTATTATAAAACAATTGGGAAGTGACAATGCAAATTTCCTTGCACAAGCTTTCAACACTTACAAAGATAGTGATAAGCCTTCAGCCTTCGTAAGGCTTAGAACTTCCATAAGCATTAGCCATCATAAAAGTTAGAAATTTTTGTAAGCTGTCAGCCTTCTTAAAGGTTAAAGATTTGTATAAGCCATTATACATCATCAAATTTAGAGATTTCTGTAAGCCATCAGCCTTCTTAAGCATTAAAGATTTCTGAAAACCATTGGCCATCATAAAAGTTAGAGGTTTCTATAAGCCATTAGTCATCATGAAGGTTAAAGATTTCTGTAAGCGATATCTTCCTAAGGGTTAAACTTTTCTGTGAATCATCAGTTGTCATAAGGGTTAAAGATTTTTGTAAGCTATTAACTATCATGAAGGTTAGAAATTTCTGTAAGGTATCAGCCTCTGTGTTTCTTAAATATTTTCATTTCACTGAAAATGCAGTTGTTTACAATCCATTTTGTCAGCTTGAATTTCAGTGATTCAAACTGCTTGCTCTCAAATGTTTCACTATTCACTTGCTTCTTTCTCCAGCATATTGAAATACCTTTAATTTTTTTTTTTTTTCAGAATTGGATGTTACTGTGGACATGAATAATTATTGTAAATATATGTATATTAATTTGGCTTTTTGAACTACAAAATACTTCTTTGTGTTTAGTTTTACACTTCTGGAAACAATTGAATGAATTTGGGTTTTTAATTTGATTTTGAATTGTTTAACACTGGTTAAAAGATTATAAAATTTGATGATATTGTCATTATTTTGCTTTTATGTAAATAATAGATTTATCATAGAAATTAACTTTAGAGCATAATATTTGTAGGCAAATGTAAAATGAAGCAAGGCAAAACTGGTTTTGAATACTCAGAAAATGTTTTATTAATCTTTAGAAACTTATCACAACTGCTACAAAGAAATTGTATAACATACTTATTTTTCTGGTCGTGTTAGAACTGTTATCTACATCTGTAATGATGTTGTTTTTTCAGTTTGATGAAATCAAGTATTATGGAAAGTTTTTCAATTTAATAACTAAGAAAATGATTATCTGTGTAGCATATTGTATATTTTTTTGTTTGTGGGGTACACTTTTTTTTTTTTTTATGAGTACGTCTTTCTTACATTTTACCACAAAGTAGTTTGTAGCTATCCATTAACACCTTTCATGCTGAGTTACCAGAAAATAATTTTCAAGTGCCTTTTGTGTGCAAACCAAACATTTTCCATAAAATCAATTTATAAAATCTTTGGTAAGTTGAACCTATTTAATACTACAATTTTTTGCTTGATTTGTGTATAGGGCTATATTTATATGTTTATGTACACAATATATTTATTATTTGTTTTGGTTTCTGGAAATATTGAATGGATGGAATATATTAAAGGTAATCATATACCCAGTGTTGTTTTGTTATCCCATAATAGTAGTCATTGTTTTGTTTTAATGTTTCAAACATTTTAAATTGTAATTTGTATGTATTAAGCAGTATCGTATTATTTTGAAATTGTATTTTTTATCAAATAACAAACAAACATACTTCAACGAGATGTTGGTTGTTTTTTAAGTTAAAAAATAGTAATAAAAATACAGTTGATAACAGAATGACTAATAAACAGTTTCCAGAAATATTGTTTGGTAGATTGTTTTTATTATAGGCTGTTTGGTTTGTAAATATTACTGTATAGTTACAGTCCCTTGTATTGAATAATTACTCTGCAACTCTAGATACATATAATTATCCCTGAAATACTTTTATCAGACATCATTTCATTTATAGGTTATAAAACTTAGTATGAATATAATCTAAAGCCTTTGTTATTGTTTGTTTTTAACAACTAAGAATAAAGATGATTTTTATGATACACTCTCGAGATCTTTTTCTCATTTAAAACTATGCTGTCTTTAGAGTGAAACTTCTTCTTATTGTGATGTAAAATTATTTTCATGGAAAACAACTTCTTTCAAAAGACATTTTCATTGTGACATTATATTCCTGATTTTATTTCATAACATGCAGGGAAAGTAAAAAACTTTCAGCCCTTACAAAAATGAGGCAGGAATTTTGCAAACCTTGATTTAACCCAGTTTAAGATGTTTTAAGGATATTTTTGTACAACTATAGCAATATATATATATATCCCTGTCTGTTAAATGTTTTAGTGTTCCTTTTTTTATAACATTTGTTCATGCAATCAGATGCCCCAATGTATTCAGAGTGGGAATTAACATCCTCTCAGAATAGGCTTCAAATCCCATGCTAGTTCATGTCCATCTATTAAAGCAACTCATTGTTTGAATTTTTGTTGTGTTTTTTACTTTGATTGTTTTTCTCAATTAAGATGTCTACAAAATTGTTCTACATAATATGTATTTTATGTTTAATGTTTTTTAAAGATTTTTTTTTATCTTTGACTATTATGTTTAGAATTTTCCTTTCTGTAGACTTTCATCATTCTTACTTTATTCTTCTATACTGAACAGCACTTGCATAATGATAAGGGTTGTTAGTTAAGACTTTTCTGCAGTATAAGGTTGCTGATAATTTGAAATGTTATTTATGCAATTTGTAACATTTCCTTATGTATCAAGAGGGTGTTATTATCAATATGACATCTTTCTTTACATGTATGCTCCTTTTAACTTGCAAGATTTTATCTTTTCTCTTGCTGATAAAACCCTCCCCAGAGGTTCAGAAATGTTTTTCTACTAGATCTTGTCCAAAGATTACTTATCTATTATCACTTGAATGCTATAATAAAAGCTAAGTTTTGAAGAAATTGCAACACTCACATAAGATACAGGATATTTTAAGTTATTTGTTTGAATCATTTCATAATATCTGTTCATTAGGAAGGATGAAGGTTAAACAATCTGGATTACAGAGAAGTTTATTTATACATTGCTATTTATCTTTAGTTTCAGAAATTTTTCATTTGGAGCTACTGTCTTTCAATTTGCCATCCTATGTTATAACCTCGGTACAGTTTTTACAATATTAGTCATTCCCTTCCTTGCATTCACCTGTAGGTGATTACTTCTACACATACATCTTTCTCCTTAAATAGATGATTGGATGATAGGACTCCACTCAGTTGTTATTATCACTGCATAAAGTAGATTTAACATTGTTCCAGGGTTGTTTTTTAGCATGATACGACCCTGTTCTCAAAGCTCTATTTGCCTTCAGAGTTGAAAATTCAAGAGAATTATCTGTTAAACAGAAGTCCTTGTATGTGTGCATGGACTACTAAGAACTTAATTATCATCTTTTTATTCTATTTTTTTCCAATGCAATTTTAGCTCCAAATAGTTTTTTCTCATTTCTTTGTATTACAAATAGACCTTCTACTTTTTCAATGATATAGGATTGTAATCTAGTGGTGAAGACGTTTATTTTTGGTTGTTGTAGTTATGACTATTTTCATTGCTTTCCATTTAAAACAAGATTTAAATCAGTGATTCATAATAGACTTAATGGCTGTGTCTTGCTTTTAACTTTGTTTTGGCATGAAATTAAAAGCTGACATGTAACCTATGCAGAGACCATGAACATAGTTGAAGATAGTTAAAACACAGTGGTTGAAATTCAGAGGCATCAAAACCTAGGGTTTTACTTATGTGACTTGAATAGCAACTGTAAATTATATTAATTTCTGTGGGGGCATAATCACCGACCCCCCTAGATGCTTTTAGCATCTCTTTATACTTGCAGTCTCTCATTGTAAAATCTGCATGTCTAGCCCAGCACACCACTTTGCAACTCCTTCCTACACCACTAGGTTGATAGGTTATTTCGTTTAGTAGATATATGAATATTATGCTAATTAAATGTCATTTTTGTGTTTGAATGAAAATGTTTATAAAATTGAATAAGAATTTTGTTTGTAATGTTAACACTTATTTACATATGTATTATTATTTTCTCTTTATTTCAGCTTTTCATTAATGATATAGGAAGTTCATCTTTTCTTTATTTACATTAAAACAGAGATGATATATCGTTCAAAAGATTTGGAAACTGGTTTTAATAGAATGAAGGGAGAATTGATTATTTGTTAAGTCGTGATTTTCAGAGTCTTTCATTTATGAAGTTACATTTAAATGAACAGTTGTATATTTCAACATAAGTAATCTTGTTTGTTTTGTATGTACTACATATGTAAAAATAGCCCTTGTTAAATAAATCTGGTATGATTTCACAGACTATTTGCTTTTCTAGTTCACCATAGGTGCAGTTATATACACCACAAATCCATGTATTTCATGAATGAAGAGGAACCAATTATGATAATCTCAAGTTTATAACACAAAGGCCCTCAATCTTTGCAAAACTATTGGTTTGTAATCTAGTATCTAGTTTGTTGAAAGACCAGCTACTCACAAATGATATTACAGAGGCAAAAACAAATTCACAGAAGAAATGATGAAAAGCTAATCATTTTTAACTATTATTGCATTATAAAAACCACAGTGGTATGTCTGTGGATTTACAATGCTAGAAACTGGGTTTCAATACCTGTGGTGAGCAGAGCACATATAGCTCATTGTGCAGCTTTGTGCTTAACTACAAACAAACAACTGTATTATAAAGTAAAGCTGAATACATTGGCTAACTGTATTCATCTGTGATTAATGAAATCGATGTTTAAATATAATTTGTAAATAAAAGAAAAACAAGACTGACATAATCAACAACTTCGATAACGTTACAAAGATGTAGGAGACTTTTTACAACTCATTGGCTACTTCAAAACAGAAATGTGCTTTTCTCCAAGGAGTACAGAAAGAATCTGCTTGGAACCGCCAATCAAAAGTATCATCTCTGTGTAGCTGACCAAGCAGAAAATGGAGACCAGAATGCAGAGCTGTCTGGGCTTCATGTGACAGTCACAAGAATGCAATGCAACTTTCCCATGAAATAGTAGATGGGTTCCTTAACCAGAAAGTCGACAGGAAGTGATACTTCAAGCTCAGTTTTGCATATGACTAAAACTGAACTTAATATGTTCCAATTTAGAATTTTTTAAACATAATGGAGTGAAATATAAATTATAGGAAAATCAGGTAGAAAATATTTGCTTACTTCAACATTCTTCAGTGACTCTTGTCGTAGGTTTGTTTTCAAGCTAACTTTAATTTACACTTAACCCCAATTAACATGTTACAATTTAGTCCTATGTAATCCACAACACAAAATATAATTAACTAAACGTAGCACCCCTAAACAAGACTCGTAAGCATAACCGATGTCCTCAACACACTACTAACTAAATGAATAACTATAAAAAAATAAAAACCCTCGTTAAATTTAAATACAATAATTGACTCTAAAACTTGCATTAAATAACATAAAAGTAAAAAAAAAACATTTAAAATTAAACACTTAACATATAAACGTTAGACCTATCACTTCTAATGTAGTTAATTTAAATAGTCTATTCACATTATACACACGTGTAAAAAAATGGATGTCAACTCATAAATGTTTAAAGACGAATAAACTTAAATAATGCGCTAAAAAGGCTAAACAACAATACATAATAATAGAAGAAAAAGGAAATCAAACATAATAAGCATATATATTGTTGCGTCATCGAGATCATGTGACAATTCTCACGC
>NW_013670204.1:0-3852 GCF_000517525.1 Limulus polyphemus
GATGTGGAAGAATGGTGCAAAACATACAGTACATGATGTGCTAAATGGGGGCCCAAGCATAAGGGACGTGCTCCAATGAAGTTATATCAAGTTGGTGCACCAATGGAAAGAGTAGCCTGTCGACATTGCTGGTCCTGTGCACCAAACTCGTGCTGGAAACAAGTACATTTGTGTGGTGATGGATTATTTCACCAAGTGGCCTGAGGCATGTGCAACAGTCAGTTTCCAAAAGTGCTTTTAATAATAAAACAGGTTAACTCCAATATCTAAAAATTAAATATAGTAAATATGATGACAATCTAACGGTGATGGGCAGAGCACAGATAGTCCATTGTGTAGCTTTATGCTCAACTATAAACAAACAAACAGACAATCTAATTAAATATCAATGTTCTTAAATCAAGTGCGAAAAACCTCTAACATTGTATAGTTTAAAAAATGTGAGAACATTAGAAACTACAAAAATAAAGATTATTTATTATTTAATTACCTGTTTTTGTAACTCCGTGGCGCTTGACTCGCAATCTGAGGGTGTGAGCTCGAATCACCGTCCCACCAAATATGGTCGCCCTTTCAACCGTGGGGGGCGATATAATGTGACGGTCAATCCCACTATTCGTTGGTAAAAAGAGTATTTCACTGCTAAAATAGAGTTGGCTAGCGCAGATAGCCCTCATGTAGCTTTGCGCGAAATTAAAAAACAACAACAAACAAACAAACAAACTATAACTCCAGCAGTCGTACCGAAAACCTTGATTACTGCTAGTTGGGACTTGAGAAGGCTAATTCTTTCCTCATAGGCGTCGCCTCATAATGTTATTCCAGAAATGACTGTTCTTGTTAGCTGTAGTGATGTGATTAAGCTTCTAAAGGATGTGGACTCGACAACTCTAAACCAATATTAGCCCATTCAGCCATTGTTGAGACACTCGGGAACTTTGCCCAAACATTAGAAGCTGTTGTTTTTTCTCTTAGTGATCAACTGCAAGTGTTTTAGGAGTGTTGTCATTACCTTCATTTGTTTTCACTGTTCGGCACCTTGTTTCAATGTAGACTCAAATTCCTTAGCATTGGAGAAATATTGTATGGATACGTTTTGTTTTTTTATATTGCTTGCGGATTTACTGCTCGCACTGAGCATTTTCTTTAAAAGGCAAGCAAAGCAAACATTTGTATGATACATTGTCACCACTTCTTCGTCCAGTAAACTTAAAGTATTGTTACGCCTCCAGTCGTTAGTTAATTTTCCGTAAATTCGTTCCGACGAAACTTTAGCAACACAAGTCCTTTCTTAAATAAAACTGGTTTATTCTTTCCGAATACAACTTTATGATACACTTAATTTCAACAGTCGCTCTATAACAAACGCTATAATTCACGTCTCACATGGCCAACAATATTTTGTCCGCATACATTCAATTACTCATTAACTCTCCGTCGCTTCGTGGCCGGTCTTATATATACCAGACTGCACTATATCTAGAAGGATCATGAGATTTAAGGAAAAGACGTGAAAGTTCGAGAATGACGTGGCGTGATACTAGTCACGTGACCTCGATATTGTAACATTGCCCCTTATTTAGTATTGTTCTTCTTCCTGAACAATATCCACTTAGATTAAACCAATAACAATTAACAATAACTTAATTAAATGTACAGAATTACAAACACAAAATTACAATTCAACAAAGTCTCTTAATTTTACGGGACGTATCTTCTTCCGTACTGGTCTCCGTCTCGTTGGCTTCTGCTTCACGTGGGGTTCATCTGCTCCATCAGGAAATGTCCTATCGTCGGTAACAGTCACATCAGTGGTAGTAACTTCATCAAGAGCTTCACCATTTCCCTTCTCAAAACTGAGTAGAGTTTCTTCTTCGACAGTGGCTTTTTCAGGTGACACTTCTTCAGCAGCATCATTTGTTCCTTTGTTCACTTCGTCCCAACTGAAATGTCCTGGACCATGATAACACCAAAGCCTGTTCGCATGCACCACTTTTGGCTTACCTCGCCGACCACATTTTATCCTGATTCAAGGTTACGGCCTTGATCTGAATGCAGTTTGTATGGCATACCAAATCTGAAGAAGAAATCACTAATTGCCGAAGCTACAGTTGTAGCTTCCTGATTTGGAGACTATTATTTTATTTTCCAGCCTATTTAGGAGTCACTGTACACTGGATAAACGAGGATATGCTGGAACAGTTATTCCCTGCTGTCGTATAAAATAACTTCATACCTACAATCTCACTGGAAAGGCACTAGAAGAAGTAAATGTTGAGTAATACATCCATAACAAAATTGTCAAGACTACAATAGATAACAGCAGCTACTTCGTCTAGGCTTTCAGGTTAGTGGCATATTTTAAAGTTACGTGAATGTGCCCGTATATTTAAATTACCACATACATGTACATACAGTTCCAAGCAATAGCCATTAGTCAAGTAAGCCACGACTGCGTTTTCCACAACCGGCCCACTACCTCCACAGAATTACTCCAGTTTGTGACGTCACACATGAATTAGCCAATTAGAGAGAAGCTTTAAAATATTACGAAAACGATATATAATGAGAGAGAGAGAGAACTGCGGAAGAACACACAGTACAATACGGTGCAGAATCACCTAATTAAGACATAACAACACAAACAGTGGAAGAATACACAGTACAGTACGGTACAGAATCACCTAATTACGATAGAACAACAGAAACAGATAGAAGAACACGCAGTACAATAGGGTACAGAATCACCTAATTAAGACAGAACAACAGAAACAGTGGAAGAACACACAGTACAGTACGGTACAGAATCACCTAATTAC
Source organism: Limulus polyphemus (assembly GCF_000517525.1). Taxonomy (NCBI): domain Eukaryota; kingdom Metazoa; phylum Arthropoda; class Merostomata; order Xiphosura; family Limulidae; genus Limulus; species Limulus polyphemus. Next base: position 2,820 of record NW_013670204.1, read on the forward strand.
GATAGAACAACAGAAACAGATAGAAGAACACACAGTACAATACGGTACAGAATCACCTAACTAAGATAGAACAACAGAAACAGATAGAAGAACACACAGAGTACAATACGGTACAGTATTGTACTGCGTGTTCTTCTATCTGTTTCTGTTGTTCTATCTTAATTAGGTGATTTTCTATCTTAATTAGGTGATTCTATACCGTATTGTACTGTGTGTTCTTCAACTGTTTCTGTTGTTCTGTCTTAATTAGGTGATTCAATACCATATTGCACTGTGTGTTCTTCCACGGTTTCTCTTGTTCTGTCTTAGTTAGGTGATTCTATATCGTATTGTACTGTGTGTTCTTCTATCTGTTTCTGTTGTTCTATCTTAATTAGGTGATTCTATACCGTATTGTACTGCGTGTTCTTCCACGGTTTCTCTTGTTCTGTCTTAATTAGGTGATTCTGTACCATATTGTACTGTGTGTTCTTCCACTGTTTCTGTTGGGGGTACAGAATCACCTAATTACGATAGAACAACAGAAACAGATAGAAGAACACGCAGTACAATAGGGTACAGAATCACCTAATTAAGACAGAACAACAGAAACAGTGGAAAAACACACATTACAATACGGTACACAATCACCTAATTACGATAGAACAACAGAAACAGATAGAAGAACACGCAGTACAATAGGGTACAGAATCACCTAATTAAGACAGAACAACAGAAACAGTGGAAAAACACACATTACAATACGGTACACAATCACCTAATTACGATAGAACAAAAGAAACAGATAGAAGAACACGCATTACAATAGGGTACAGAATCACCTAATTAAGATAGAACAACAGAAACTGATAGAAGAACACAGTACAATACGATATAGAATCACCTAATTAAGATAGAACAACAGAAACAGTGGAAAAACACACAGTACAATACGGTACAGAATCACCTAATTAAGATAGAACAACAGAAACAGTGGAAAAACACACAGTACAATACGGTACAGAATCACCTAATTAAGATAGAACAACAGAAA
>NW_013670204.1:4467-28396 GCF_000517525.1 Limulus polyphemus
GTTTCCTTTCTTGTTCCAGTTGCCACTGCTGTAGTCCCTCTTCTTGTTTCTTTTCTTTTTCCTCCAACAACTGGTGTAATTTCTCTTCTTGTTTATTTTCTTTTTCCTCCAATAGCTGTTGTAATCTATCTTCTTGTTTATTTTGCTATTCGAGCTGCCACTGTTGCAAGTTTTCTTCTTGTTTCTTTTCTCGTTCTTCTTGTTTCTTTTCTTTTTTATTCTCTTGTTCTTCTTGTTTCTTTTCTTTTTCTCTAATAACTGTTGTAATTTCTCTTCTCGTTCTTCTTGTTTCTTTTGCTGTTCTTGTATTGCTGCCATTAAGTCTGCTAGGCTGTAGTTTTATTTGCCGCTTCTTGTTTCCATTTTTTTATCCCACTCTCTGACACCAGTTTGTTACGCCTCCAGTCGTTAGTTAATTTTCCGTAAATTCGTTCCGACGAAACTTTAGCGACACAAGTCCTTTCTTAAATAAAACTGGTTTATTTTTTCCGAATACAACTTTACGATACACTTAATTTCAACAGTCCTCTATAACAAACACTATACTTCATGTCTCACGTGGCCAACAATATTTTGTCCGCATACATTCAATTACTCATTAACTCTCCGTCGCTTCGTGGCTGGTCTTATATATACAAGACTACACTATATCTAGAAAGATCACGAGACTTAAGGAAAAGACGTGAAAGTTCGAGAATGACGTGGCGTGATTCTAGTCACGTGACCTCGATGTCGTAACAGTATTTATTGACATGTGGCCACGGATTATGTAGAGTTTCACTCGAACTGCTGCTGCGCAGAACTTACCACTCTGATAGCTTATAGACAACTGACAGAAAATAGAAACTAACTCAACTAAAAAATGCTTCAATTGAATAAAATATGTTTCAGCAGGAATACACATGCAATATTTCATTCCTTTGCTGTTATTCCAATATCACTGCTATTTAGAAAGTATATCATTTATGGTTATTTTTATTAGTTTATTAATTATTGTTATTGTTTTAACCAGATAGTTTTAATTAGTAATTGTTATTAGATATTTTATATTTTTTAAGATTATTAGTAGGCCAAAATACTACTTAAATAAAAATGTAACAAGCAATGAATAATGCACTGTTTTGACTAAAACTTTAACGATGTTACCGAAAACGTTACTAAGTTTGAAAAGTAGTGTCGTTACCTGGAGCTGTATCACTAACCAGCTGGGTCATCTGGATAGTCACTGTTGGAGTTTTCTGGTGTGGAGTTGTCCTGCCTGTCTTCTTGGAATTTGGTCACTTCTCGGGATGAATCTAGTGCCAAAACGTTCTTTCCTGGCTTTAGGATTTAATGATCCAATTAGAAGTGTTAGCACATTTGATGCTGCCTCCTGGTCGTGGTGGCACATCCTCCATTGAGACAGGTCTTCATTTCTTCCTCTGGAAGTTTCAACAGTGAAAACAATTAAGGTTTCTTAGTGGCCTGAAAGCTAGGCTTCTCCAGGAATGGTCCTTAGGTGCAAGAAAATTGCTCTCAGTGTTGACAGGATTATCTATTGTAGAAGGTGGTAGTGCAGCCCATAGAGACTGAAGGGCTAACTTAACCACAGATGGGGCAAGTTCTTTCGTGTCAGAGGCATCATCAAACAATGCATTCTCATTAATAAACTTGTGTACCATGTAAATCAGGACAGGCTTGAACCTCCCAGCTTCAATGCCTTTGTTGGTTCTCTAAGAAAAAAGCCCTGTGTGTCCTGCAGGAATTTGAAAACCTTGTACGACAATGAGATTGAAGAGCTCATCTCAGCAAGAAACAGGAAAGGTAACAAGATAACAGAACAAGACGGAAAATGTATTGGCTATTCAATAAAAAAAAGAGATTGACTGTAACTAAAGCTTAATTGTAAATAATAAAATTCTGGATTCAGATGCAAAGGTTGACTGAAGTTTAATTGGTCAAAGGTTCAGCTGAGTGTGTCGGTTAAGAGAGACTACAATATTTTGTTACGTGACACAGTTATGGGCTTAGCGTGTACTCATGCCCATCCTCACTCATAAAACATGTGTCCCAAGAACTTGAGAACTTCCTGATCACCAGGCCTCACTGGACTCCACTTGACGAGTTACCTTGTGGCTACACTACCCTCTGTTGCATATTCCAGATAATGAAAACACACACGCCAGTCTCATCCCTAAACTACCAGCTGGTTGTCAGGTATATAGAGCTTGGCTCTAGTAGGAAGGTGTTGCGTCGAGATTACTTAGGTTGTATACAACCGAGCTGACAAGAATTGGACAGCATTAATCTCATATTTTTTTTTTTAAATTATAATAAATAATCAAAAACAACGTTTTGTATTTACACAATAAAAACTTTATTGAAGACGATTAGATGTTTTGAGAATAAATAAATCAACAGAAAACAGAGTACCAACAGTCGAAATTATAGATATATTGAAATTAACAATAGTGTGTGTAGATAATCCATTTTTCCAAGTTAATCAAAACTATTATAAACAGAAAGAGGGTTTATCTATGGGATCCCTTGTCACCGTTGTTATGTGACCTTTATATCGATAATTTTGAAAAAGAAGCTTTGAATAACGCTAAATTTAAGAAAGAAGTTTTGATAAGATATGTAGATGACACATTCGTGGTGTGGCGACATGGCAACAGCAAACTACAAGAAAATTTTCGTTATTTAAATAGTAAAGAACCAGCAATTCAAGTCTTGTGTGAAATTGAAGATAATAATAGCATTAATTTCTATTAGTCAGGAAAGAAGCAGAAGGTAACTTAGAAACATCAGTTTGTAGAAAATATTTTGCTGTTGTTATGCCGCCACACAAAGAATCATGTCATATAAAAACACAAAAAATATCAGCATTTTACACATATGTTTATAGAGTTTTAAAAATATGTTCAAGACAGGAAGATTTAAATAACAAATTGTTATTAATCAAGTATATAGCTAATGATAGAGGATTTGAACCCAATATAGTATACAAAGCATTTGAGAAGTTTAACAAAAATGCAAATTCAGTTTAAAATACCACATTAAAATCTGTTTAGAAAAAAAAGAAACTCTAAGTTTACCTTACATTCCAGGTTTAACAAGTCAATTATATAAAGTATTTAAAAATATCAGAATTTTTACCCTATCTTCAAACCAATAAATAAGATAAAAGATATAATAGGGAATGCTAAAGACAAAATAGAGTTAACAGATAAAACAGGTATATACAAGATAGAATGTGAATGTGGTAGTGTTTATATTGGTCAAACTAACAGAAATTTAAAATATAGATTGCAAGAACACAAAACACAAACATAAGAAGTAATAAAATAGAAACGTCAGCTATAGCCGAATATGTAAAAACTACCCAACACACAATATTATGTGAAAAAACTTTAGTTTTAGCGAAGTTTTATATCATTAGATATTAGAGAAACATTAGAAACAATGAAATATAAAAAACAAGTCTTAAATAGAGGCGAAGGACCAGCAAGTCAATGCGATGATATATGGCGTGATTTATTATATATATATTTTTTAATTACACCAAGGTAATAAGAATGAAGTAATGCGACAAGGGGAAAGTATAAAATAGTCTTGTAAGTTACTCCTGTGCGTGTAGAGTGATATTTCCATTCCAAAGTGGAAGCCGTACGGCTTCAATAAAGTTTTTATTGTGTAAATTCAAAATGTTGTTTTTAATTACTTATTATAATTTTAAAAAAAAATGAAACACATGTGTCGGTAGTGCATATTTATTTATCTCACATTTGGCCATTCACCCATACCAATGTTTTCATTGTCTTTCTAGCGACTTTCTCCCATTTAAAAAGTGTGTGACACTAAGGCATGAATTACTAGGTTGCACTGCATAGGTAGTGTCTTCCAGCTGTTAAATATTAGAATTTCAAATGATCTAAAACCAAGCTAAATGATACTTTAAATTTAGTACTTAAATTGTACTTTGGATTAAGTAGTTAAGTAAAAGCCGATATATAGTCAGTTGATGATATTTGCCAACAAGATTGATACAGAGTTTTCTTTTTTAACACAAACACGTTTTAATATACACACAACAACACAATTTACAATAACAGTTATTACAAATTGTTATTACAATCAATGATTTATAAACAAAAGTTTCACAAACTTACAAGCGATATAAAGTCTTCCTTTTAGTCTGGAATTTCTTCGATATCTTATCGAGGGTTCACGATGAGCGAGTTAATTACGATTTGACGTAGATACAATTCGCTTAACGGGAAGCTAGCTTTGTTCTTCGTTATTTATCAGCCACGCACACCGGGTTTTCCACCGTGACGTTATGTAATGTTTTCGTAAAAATACTAATGTCTGATGAAAATCCACTAAAGTTAAATGATTTGTAATGCTCGAACTTTGTAAATGCTCTTGGTCAAATATCTGAAGTTTTCCGATTGATAAGCGTTATAACAATCATAGTTATAGCTTCCGAAGTTTATAGCACACTGACTATAGCAAACTGATAATAGATACTTTTTCGGCGCGTCGCGTTGGTTATATTTATAGGCGTGTGGAGGCCTTCTAGAAATTTCAGTTTTACGTAACAATACTGAGCGTTTAAGCATTTACGTATATACATGTATTACTGATTCTTACTTTCGAGAATCTTATACAACTTTGGAGAATAGGCAGGAGTTTCGCAGTACATATTTAACAGTATAAGCCATGTATGTTTTTAAATATAAATTTAATCCTAACAAACACTGATATTAAAATAAATATATAACAACAAATTCGTTACACATCTATTTCTATTACAATTACACTTAGAGCCTGCATTTTTATGCTGTAATATTGCATGTTGTAATGAAACAACACTAAGAAAGTATTCAATAAAACCTTTTACTTATTAGAATATTTCAATCTGCATGACTGAAAACATTATTTTCAGAAACAAATAAAACACTGGATATATCACATTTATATATTTGTTATTCTGGTTAAGAAGTTAGCACAAAGGATCACTTAAAAAAGTCGTAATGTTTTCAAATTAGTCCCAAAACTCGAGTGCTTTCGAATACTTCATAAGAATAATATTCAAAAGTGCTCGAGTTTTGTGTCTCGTTTGAAAAACATATATTTGTTATGATATTTAAGCTATTGTCTGTGAATTTCATTTGCTATCGACACTTTCATCCGCTCACTAATATTTCAACTTGATCAAATTAAAATATCCTTGCACTATGCTTTTGAGAAAAAACAAAACAAAACAGATACACTGCATTTCCCAATAATATCTTCCAGGTTATTCATCACATTTACTTCATATTCATTAATTCTTATTGCTGGGTGTAAAAATTATTGAATTAGAAAGTAGTTGGGATTATGATGAAGATGAAAATACTATCTTCTTTGTGTAATTGATTAATGTGTTTTAACTAGTGAGTGATACCATGTAATGTTTCTATAGTGTATAGTTTACACATATACATTGTTACATATCTGTGCCAATATTACACTTCAAAAGCACTCTAGTAATATTTACAGCCTGCATTTGGCTACTGCATGTAGCATACTGTAGCTATGCTCGATAGTGACAACAGTGTCTTCTGGGGTCACCAAACTAAACTCACTTATATTTTAATCTTTAGGAAATAAATAATTTCTGGCAAAATTAAGACAAGTCAGGACTTTTGCACTAAAATTATTCATCATGAATAAAATACGTGCTGTTACTAAGTGTGTACTCCAAAACATACTCAGAGAAAACTGAATTCCCTTATTGATTGTAGGTCTGACTTTTTCTCACAAAATGCAGTACAGCATTCTTACAAGTCAAATCAGTTGTCAGAGTGACTTTCTCTAAACATCAGACAAAGTTTCATATCAGAAAATTCACTCAGTGGCTCAGAAAGCAAGGGGTTTTCACTGTTCTTTTAATCACTGACTTTTCAGTCACATGGTTGTTCTAACTGCCAATAACTGAGTATTAATTCTATAAATTAGTGCATACATCACAACCCAACACCACTCAATAGCTTAGACAGTAAGGAACACCACTTCTTTCCAGTGTTTGTAAAGCAATGAATGCTTTCCATTTAATCGTCGTATACTCAATCTAATGATAATTCTAGCTTTCGATAATTACGTAGTAACCATAATATATAGTGCTTACACAACATTTCGTGTAACCACTCAGTTAAGAAAGCAAGGGTCACCACATGCGTCAGTAGTCTTCCAATTATTTTGCCATTCCAGCTTTTAATCAAGTGCAAATCATACAATGTAGTGCAAACATTACTGTGTGCATCAGTTTATAGCTTGGAAAGCAAGGAATGCCGCTTCCTTTCAATCATCAGGTGCTGAACCTCATGACAGTCCTAGCTTTGACGATAAATCCCACACATGTCCATTGGGGGGGGGGGCAGATATTGGCATTCCATTTAATGTTTAGAGCTATTAGTTACTTCCATTTCCAGTGATTATTCATCTGGTTCATCTCACATCACCAAATAAGTCTTTCCAGCTTCCTTTCCCTGCAGTAGGTATTCATTCTTCTCTCCTCATTACTTTTCTCTTCATTGCATCAAGGCTCATCTGTGATATATGGATGCAACTTATTGGCGTGTTCCATGGGTTTTTGTATGCCTCATGTCCATTGGGGTTCATCAGTTACAGGCATATCTAAGTTGTTTTCATACAGCTGGCACGTACCACAACCACATTGGAACATCCATTTTTCCATCAATCATAGCACTTCTTCTGTTGACATGCTGCCTTCTTGAGTTATTTTCAAGTGAATTCACATACATTGACCATTATCAACCTCCGCCAATCTACATACTTGAGGAAATTGGTGAATTTCTCAATATGGTGAACCATACATCACATCCACATGGAGTAATAGAGTTATGCATCCTGTTCAAATATGAATGAGCACGTTCAGTAAATAGCCTGTAAATTCCTGTTCCATTATTCTATATGACATCATAACATATGGCAAGTGTTCATTCCAGTTGTTTCTTTCAAGGCAAACTTCCTAAGCATCTGCTTGGAAGTCTGTATTACCTATTATTTTAGATCATCAGACTGGAAGTGTTAAGGTGAAATACAAGTTTTTGCCACACGTACGACTTTACACAACCCAGTGAACAGTTGGCTTTTGAAAATAGTTTTCTGATCCATGTGGATTTCTTACAGTGCTCTGAATCATGCCATCCATATCTCAACTAACATCTGTGCTAACATATCAACCAATGGCTAAGCTTTGGCCCACTTCATGAAGTATGTCAATCTCTGAGAGTGGACCAGTGATATCCAAAATTGTCCTCTGCAGAGGAGAGCAAGCAGTTATCTGCCAATAGAACTATTGGCTGTTAGCACAAAACCAGGTTATATTTTGATACCCTCCAGTCTATATGTTGTGGAAAATCAAAATTATTTATTGCCACAGAGCACTAGCAGCAGTATCAGATCACTCGTTTAGTGGTTTGATATCAACAGTGCAGCACATATTTCTGCACTTGTAACTATTCATACAGGTACCAAAGGTTATGTACGTCTGTTCTACACTCCTCTATAATGCTGGCTGGGCTTGAGTTTGCTGAACAGCAAGGAGCACCCACATTAGGTCAGGGTCCTTTACTTGCTTTTCCCAGAGCTCCTGAAGCATTAACTTTGGCATACATCTGCCAGTAGAGTTTCTTAACTCATGCTTTGCACTTGTTATGGTTGTAATGGTCATGGTTTCAACTCCCACATAGTGTTCAGGATTAGGAAATTCTACAAATATACAAGATTTCAGAATGTGGTGAAATAGTCTATCTGCACTTCCATGTTTTGGGCCTAGTCAATGAACTATAAATAGTCATGTTCATGCAATGTCATTATCATCCCTTCCAAAATTTTAAACTAACTAATTACTTCTACAAAGCATGGTCCATCTAGATGGTAATCCTTCTACCATACAAGCAGTGGAAACAGTGTTTTACAAAGCCAACCACTTTAAGTAACTGTTTTTCACTCTATTGTATCTTCATTCAGGAGCTATGAGCATCTATTTAAAATACATGCTTACATGTTTTACTCAATTCTACAACTGTGATAACACTGCTATGACTCCATTGTCACTGGTATTGCTGTCCAATAAAAACTCACAATCTTGGTGTAAGTAGGCCTGCACTGGTGTACCCACCAAAGTAAACTTTAGGGATTAGAATGCATGATCACATTCCTTACTCCATTTAAGGTGCACTTCCTCTTTAATGAGAGTAGACAATGGTAGTGTTATCTTCTAGAAGTTGGCCACAAATTGCCAAATAATGTGATACAAAACTACGGAACCTGCAATATTCTCACATCATGATGAGTCAAGGCCAATTTTTAACTGCAACGATTTTAATCGAATCCATTAAGACTCGATCTATCTCTATAGTGTGACAAAAACTTCCACTTCCGTTCATACGATTGAACATTTTCCTGGTTTCAGTCTTAAGCCTGCATTTTGTAGGCACTAGAATACCACATCTTCAGGTTTTAAGGTGCAGACTCAGAAGTGTGACCAAACACCAACACATTGTCACTGTAAACAAGGTATATCTCCTATTTCAGTACCTTGAATATACTATCCATCAGTTACTTGAAAGTAGGTGGTCCATTAAACAAACTGAATAATACATGATGTGGAATTCATATAAACAATCTCTCAAGCTAAAAGCAGTCTTAAATTTCTCTGCATTCACTATCCAGCTCGATTTTTCAGTATCTCAATGCTAGATTAAGAGGTTTGAATCAATGGATACTTCCTAACAAATCCAAACATTATCTGTTCATGATAAAGGGAAGCCAATACCACGTCTGCCCATCTCAAATCAACACAGAACTTTGACTTACTTTCCTCCTTCCTGATAATCACTACTGGGGATAACAAGCACGATAACAACATTGTTTGATTTCATCCTATAGCATCTGCTGTATTTCATTTCTCACAACCTTTCTAGTGCTCTGAGGAAGCCAGCATGTTGGTTACTCTATTGGACGTAAATCTCCGTGTCTATATGTTGCTGAATCACCACTGTCTGATGTAGTAAGCTATCGGGTCCTACTAATACACTGGCATATTTATCCAACAAATTACTGAGCGACTTTCTTTCTGTTCGGTGTACAGTGTTATCATAATTGTCAAACAACAACCCCAGATGTATCAGTAACCTTTCATTTGCCATTTTGGCCATGGTATGATAGACACAACTATAGTGTTAACACTAGCATCTTCGTTTTCGTTTCACTAACGTCTTCGTTTACTGCGCCTACAACCATTACAGCATTTATCTGGATAGCTATTCATCCTTAGTTATAAAGCAACAATGAAATGTTATTCCTTGTTAGATGGATTACTGCCAAAGCTATAATGTTGTCTGCTTTCTGGACAGGATCTCTTCATATAATGAATGACTTCTAAACTGCCTTACATGGTACTGACACATTAGACTTCATCTGGATTAAACCACAAAACACACCTTGTATTCACTAGTCATAATGATGGTCTCACTCAAAGGGCTTGAAAGATTACAAGGTCCACCAGCATCCTTACAACTTCTTTGTGTACCAAGAACTCAATTGCTCTCCCTTTTACCTCTTAAAAGTACACATCAAATTTCACACACCCATGGTAGAGCTGAGCTGATCACTTACCTCTTTTGTGCAAGTTATCTGCTGTGTTGTCCCAAACCAGTCTTGTGATTCATCAGTTTCCTAGAGCATTTGTCACAGCATCCACTGCTTACTGCTTGTCATCCTGGATCCACTGATCCAATGGATTGTACTGATAACCCTGTCTACTTTGTGACTCAGGAAGGTGCTGACATTGTAGATTGGCTAGAACCATAGCTCTGTCATCTTTGCTGTATGGCAAAGTACAGACAGTTCTTCTGCTAATGTTTTACTAGTTTACAAGCAAATGCAGATGCTTTACTCTTCCTGTTCTGGATGATGTCCAGGCAGAAGCATTCGTTTTGGCTACAGTGTGTATCCAATAGGCAGATCTTGTAGTGGCTTATGTTCCATGATATGTACCCTATGGGTGGACTTGTACAGCCATGCCCAATCATTGGAGACTCATGTGGTTGTATTGCTTTACCAACCTTTGAAGGCAGTTGGTTATTAATCCTTTGGTTGGGTGTAGGTGATGTAATTACCATTACAGTTGCTGCTGCAGGTTTCTTTCTCTTCAATGGCCACATTGAAGTGTACTTCAAATCTTGTCATGACAAACAACTTCTATGAGAGTGATGATGTCCCTCACTCCCAGATGTATTAGATCATTGGGAAGTTCTTCAATGAACTTATTGACCAGGATATCTATTTGATTTGCAGAAGACATTGTTGGTTATGCCTTCCAATAAAATTAACACAGATAATCTACATAGACAGCCAGTCGTTTGGTGCCAATTCTTTTCTAAGCCTTGAATTCAGCTCGATACATTTCTCAGTTTTCGACTAGACAAATTGTCAATGCACCTTACATATAATCATTTCCAAGTCGCCTTGGTGCTTTTCATCTAAGTGTTCAACAGCATTGGAAGCCACATATCTTAGCTCAGGACCATACACTGAACAGCCTGCTCCTTGTACATCCACTCCAAGCACTTACCTGCCTGAAGTGCTTTATGAAAAGATCTAGGTCTTATTTCATCAGCTCTGTTACGTTGGGGCATTATCTGTTTGGCCTCGCTGACAGGGACCTGTGCAGCTGTCCAAATGCACTCTCTCACAGGATCCTTAACCATGCAATTTAAAGATGCTATCAATGCCATAAACCCTGGATGAAAGCTGCTGACAGCTGACAGACCAGATGAGCAGTTGGTCCCTGGTCCAGGGCTAAAGGGCAACAAGCTACTTACAGCCCTACATGACTCCACATATCACGAGCTGCCATTGAGGTCATGAGGAACCTTTCAAGAGTGACAGGTTCCTCACTCCACGATTCACAATTTTCACCCCTGGAGGTATGTTATCTTACCTGCCAGAAACATTACTGTGACTGGTGCAGACCATTCCCCAGCCCCATTGTACAGCCTTCTTCCATTGGTCAACAGTGGTCTGGACCAGAGCTGATGCCTTGGTGTTCTGACTAATGATAGCATAAGAGTCCAATAGAGACCTCTCCATGCAGTCTTGAACTTGCCTGGTGTCGTTTCACTTCGATGACTTTACATTATCTGTACTTTCCTTCGGAAAAGATTGATCATCTGAGGCACTGTCTACTTGAGTAGTCTGGGTGCTCCAAAATCTCTCTGTATCAGTAGTTGCAAGCTGACCGATCTCCTAGACATTTACAACGTGGGTGACCATCATATATCCGGGAGAGGACTTCTCCTAGATTCGAAATCTCTCCCCACTAAACTTTCTCTCTTAGTCCTGAATACTTTTCAGTCGAGAAAATGCCAGTCCAATCATAAGAAGCGTTACTTCGAGCTCCATAAACTCAAGATATTAAACAATGACAAGTACACACTTTATCAGTTCAGAAAACCACAATACATTCTGATATCAAGGTGCCAAAATTTTTTCTTCCTATCTACTAATAACAGCAGATTCATTCAGCAAATAAATAGAATAATATGTGTTTGATAGTTTTCCTTGTGTGTGTAAAATAATGAGACTGGACAAGTTTAAAAAAAAACAAAAACGAATCCAATTCTTATTATAGAAGAAACAAAAAGAAACTGCAAAATATATACTTGTGCACCCACAAAGACAGTTGTTTCTACTAGATTGTGATTAGCTTCACAGCTTCCTTTCCCTAATGATAGATTCTGTTGAACTAAACACACTTGTCGATCTACATCTAGAATCTGAACTAAGAAAGTACGCCTCATTCAACAGATAAACTCAGTTTCTTTGTCCATTCGTGATTTTTGTTCTCACACAACCGATAGGCTGTAACATAAAGACAGTGTCGAGTTGACCAGCAAAGTATATCACAGTCGATAATCCTTTTAACACAGATGCTAAATGTTATTACAGCATACCTTTCAGCAGAGTAGACATGATATACTATAGAAAACAAAGTAACTACAAGGAAATCTCAACGATTTTCTGGGCCGCGTGGTTGTGTCAAAAGTATATAGAAACTAAACAAAAGAAAATTAAAATTTGGAATATATTTTTTGATACAACCACCTACAGACATATAAGGTAGTGTGTGGGTCGAATCTCAAGCTTGAGGGCATTATACGAGACTTTTGAAGTTTTGTGACGTTCAGCACCTTAAACCTCGAAATTGTTTCCTCGTTTATTCTACACCCTATCCAATAAGCAACGAGACAAAATAAAATTAGGTTAATGATGACATAAAACGTGATGATGATGGTGTGTTTCATCTTAGATTTTACTTTTAATATCTTATTACACCCACAATAACTTGTGCAAGAACTGTGAGAAATGAACAGACAACTGTTGAAACCAGTGATAAAAAATATGATACTGTGAGCTGTTTATAGAGTAAATGATTTATTTAAATCTAAAGGCGTGATTTCCAAATTAAATGTTTTTGTGACGTATACGTTTGCGTACTTTGATGGTGAGAGTTTATATATTTTAAGTTTGTAGCTGACCTTGAACCAACAGCAGTCTATCTACCCTCGTCAAGTAGTGACCAATGTGGAGCATTATCAGAGCTTGATCCGCATAGAGAGGTATTAGGGAGGGGAAGGTATTAAGGTTATCAAGAGGTAATTAAATATTATTTGAATATAGAAAAAATATAAATAATTTGTTTTGAATTTCGCGCAAAGCTACACGAGGGCTATCTGCGCTAGCCGTCCCTAATTTAGCAGTGTAAGACTAGAGGGAAGGCAGCTAGTCATCACCACCCACCGCCAACTCTTGGGCTACTCTTTTACCAACGAATAGTGGGATTGACCGTCACATTATAACGCCCCCACGGCTGAAAGGGCGAGCATGTTTGGTGGGACGGGGATTCGAACCCGCGACCATCAGATTGCGAGTCGAGTACCCTAACCACCTGGCCATGCCGAATTTGAATAATAGAAACAAACATCCTTCAAGAAGGTTTTCGATGAAAGATATTCATTCCATTATTCCGGAAGGTCAGCGTAAACATGAGGGTTCATAACAATAAAAGTTAATAATAAAAATATATCAATTCTAAATCACAATAAAAGATTTTGTGGGGTTAAACTTGTGTTTCTAATATTCTCAAAGAATTAAAAACGTAATTACAGAACGATTGTAAATATTTCCATTCTTGTTGTTGTAGTCACTAAATGTACTTTATACAATTTATAATATTATTTCTGTAAAATTATTAAGTTTATTTGTTGTTTTATTGTATTAGGATTTGTTTTGTGTCGTTATCATTGAAACATATCTACATGTCAAAAGTTATACCAACAACTAAATTGGAACTAATACCTAAGCTTTTGAGCAATATAGATCTTTAAACTCAAATGAAATCTTTTTCATGAAAAGTGCGCCATAAATAAAAAGCAGAGTTCACGTAGCAAGATACACGATTTCTTTCCAAGGACATACTTCCATGTCTAGACCTCCATGAATAAATTGCTGCGCTCCGATGTATGCAGTTATTCTAACAGAATTGAAGAATTATACAACGCACAAATAACCAGCAAAACTTATTGTATTGTCTGTCTATATATTTATAAAGGAGAATTATCCGTCTGGTGTCACAAGCTGTTTTGAGGAACTGGCTCAACTAATTTAGATGAAATTTATTAGTGGAACGAAGGCCGATCCCCAAAAATCGGTATTAATGTTTTACTTGTAAAGCTGTACATCGTGAAGGACTGGTGCCTTTGGATCGAACAGACGGGTCGGTACCACAATTCATAAATAGTAAAAGGGGCGGCACACTGCCCCAGTTTATGTTAGTAATATTTAAGTTTGGCTTTGCTAGTTAAAATATATGTTAGGACTAACAGGTGACAATTATGTTTAATAACAGTAAGTTATGAAGCATGAAGTGAAATATAATTTCGCTTATTTATTTATAACTGCCGATCTGTTTTAATTATACTGCGGAGTTACTCATGACTGAAAACACTTTATTAGATATAGAATATTCTACATAAAGTTCAAAATCGATTAAAACAGTTTTATAAATATTTTACTGAACACAGGTGGTCTTGTTTACTTTTTCTCGTTCGTGTTACTTACAGTGCAGTAACTGAGATATACAATTTGTGTAATATGCCACCGAAGTAAACTCTGACAATTCCATGATTTATTGAATTGTCAAATATTTATTTTTATTTTTACTTTACTTGCGTATTTATAAATGTTATTTTTTGTGATAAAACTATCGAGTAAACATTTACAATAAAAGTATCTTAGTCAAGAAATTAAAACACTGCCATAACATAGGATATGATACCAACCTTTAATGTGTCAAAAAATTCATCCTCAATATTTTTCCCGTTAACATGAGCAATTTTCTGCAGAGTTTTTTTTTGCTTTTACAGTCTTGCCGTGGGTAACCATCCACCTCAAAGATTCGGGAATAAATCTAGGTTAAGAAAAAATACAAATTCTCTCAAAATCAATTATTTATGGCCTTTACAAAGAACAAATACAAACATTTCTACGAGAGGAAAATTTTGGAAATAACATGCAAGTAAAGAATTCTAATGTTTAAAGAATGAAAAACTTACTTTACTATAAGGGGAATAACGATTAAAGGAGCGCAAGTAGCTACATTGAAGGCTTCCCAACTGCGAAGTCCATAAGCCACCCATGGTAATATACAACCAACAAGAGGATAGGCGTACAAATAACCCGTTGAAACTGTCAGGCGCTGCTTTGTACCAACATACTCCAACACTGTGAAAACGTACATTTAATTAATAAACAATAATATCAATTCATTCATACGATTTTACAAAGTTTTGGATGATATAATAAACGGGTATAGATAGATCAATCAGATTAAGAGTTGGTTAATTATTATAATTTTTTTCAATTTAAGTAATTTATTAAAAAGTAAAACGCAACGAAGGTGGAACACAGAAAGAAAATAAAAACGGTAAACATAAAAATCACAGAAATAACCTGCGATTTGATCAAGCGCACTGTTCCTTAGCTTCCAGGTATTCGTTCACGGTGTAAATCGAATGTTATAATGTAAAAAACTGTTTCATAATTATGTATTATATCAAGTGTAATTGTATCATTCCTATTTAAATTCATTGTCTCAAAATAAACCAATCAACAACCATTGCTAGTACGTTTTAGTTGTATTTATTTTTAATTCTCACATATCTACAACAACCGATGAATACAACCATATTATCTTTATGTTGTAAGGTAACATATTGCAAAACACTGCATGAATCAGGGGCAATAAGAACCTATAAATCAAAATTCAAAATCAAATTATAACCAACTGAAATGAAGTGAAATGTAAGAGTCTACACAGTTGGAATATTACTTTGTAATAAAATATAAATAAATATTTCATAAATATGAATTATCATAAATGATATCCACATTCGAACTAAATTCTCAAATATAGCATATCATGACAAATATACACTACCCTCCCAAAAATCATGAGGCACGGGTAGTTATGAATAAAACATGTCTTTGTCCAAGAAATTAATAGCGTGTTGGCCCGCCTTTGGCCTTAATGACTGCATCAATGCGTCGTAGAAGACTGTCTACGAATTTCTGGTAGAAAGCTGGTGGTATTGTGCTCCACTCTTCCTTTAAAGCATTAGTAAGCTCCATTACTGAAGAAGGCCATCTGGGCCTTGCCCAAAGATGTTCTATCGGGTTGAGGTCGGGATTCTGTGCTGGCCACTGCAATGTTCCGAAGTTATTCTCTTCAAACCATGCGTTCACAATCCTTGCTTTGTGACATGTTATCAAGTTGGAAGGTGTAAGGGCCGGTACCATAAAGTTGCCACAATGTAGAACACAGAATTGTTCAGAACATCAATGTTGGACTCAGCATTCATGGATCTATCCACAGCGACCAGTGGACCTAGTCCAAGAATATGATACTGCTACCTCCAAACTTCGCTGTAATATGTATTATCCAGGCATCCTCCATACCAAAACACGTCCATCATAATGGAAGAGCGTGTAGTGTGACTCGTCGCTCCACAGGACCAATTTCCATTGATCCACGGTCTAGATTTGGTGTGCCTTCCCCATGCCAATCAATGGTGTGCATATGTTTTTATCAAAGGCTTGTGGTCTGCACCTCTTCCATGAAAATGCATGGCATGCACCTCTCGACGTGCCGTGGAAACAATTACAGAATTGCCTGTTGCTGCTCGTATCTCCAAACACAGATTCTTTACGGTCTGACAGCGAGATGAGGTAACTAGGCTTCTCAAGGCGCATCGGCTCCTGTCAGTCAGTATTTTACACCTACCTGGTCGTTTTTTGTGCTCATTGTCACCTGTGGACTTGGTTCTTCTGCACGTTTCCAATAGTTAACCTAGGAATGTTTAATTGTTGTACAATAGCACATACAGACATTTTCTCCAAATGACATCTAACTGTCTTTCCCCTCTGAAACTCTGTTAACTCTTTCCGTGTACTCATCGTTCGGTGTAAAAGTTTGAAATGACTTCCGAGCGAACCGCTGATTACCTTTATAGGCTAAACTATTTGCATATTTCGTCATCACATCCATTTCCCTCAAATCAGAGATGTGTTCCATAACTTCTGGTAGAATAGTGTACTTAACATACAGTATTTAAAACAATTATTAACTTCCTTTCAAATAAAGCTACCTACTTAGATCAAAGTAAAAAAAAATAAAGACAGTTTGTAAGTATGAATGTTAGAATGAATTGTCTCATCAGTTGGATATTCTTGCTGTTAACGATATTTTCGATTGTAAGCCAAATGACAGTTAATCAAATGAGTATAAAATGAAACATTATGGAATTGTTCCCCTCTGCTATATGACAATGAAGTGGACAGTCATATGCTCTTAGTTTTGGCTTGTGGAGGTTACTCCATACGGCAGATTGAAGCTAATTTTATGTTTCAGTAGAAGCTGTACGTAAGCTCTGAACAGGTAGGTATTTGAACCTAATATTGTTGATAATAAAAGCGGTTGCACCATTAATTGATATACGTATGTTTTATTTTTTTTGTGCTTATTGAACATTTTAATCTTAACATAGAAAGTCAATCAAGGGAGCCTTTAAGCTCTTTTCCCTGTTGCTCACAGAACTAGGTCAGTTAACAAGGGCCTCAAATGTACTTTTTGGTAGTAAAGTTCGATGTAGCATAGCACACCTTGTATAGAAGGAGATAGTGATATTTTCTACTGGAAAATCAGGTGATGGGCCCAGGGATATAACATCTCTTCCTTTAAAGTGATAGTGACCACCAGTCACGTGTGTAGCACCTGCATCTTGAGAAGAATGACATTTTTTTTTTATAGTATACATTGCTATGTTTTCTGAGTCTGGAACAACTTGACTTAACTTAACAATCTCTGACAGCTAAACATCTATGTAGATAATTTGAGCTTTAACTTCAACTTTTCTATTTTATTTTAAACTTTACTGTTGAGAGCTTTTACTCAACATCATATCTCATTCCAATAAAGGCGCCACACTTACATTTGTCTTTTTCAGGTTTTATATAAAGGCTAGATTCTTTACAGTAGTTGTCTGTAACTTGTTGGCGATAAATTTCAACAATAAACAAATAGCTCATAATCCACTTGTTTTAAAATTTCATATTAAAACAAGTCTAGCGTATATACAAATGTTCGTTACATTGTTGGTTATCACAATCGTATCCAGAGTTTAAATACATTTATTTTTCGTTAAAGTCCACACAGGCTAGTTCAATTACTTTAGAACACAATTTGACAAGACAAATTATTCTTCCTGTTGTTATTACAATACAGTCTTTGATAATTTCACTTTAAAATTCGCCACTATTCATTCTTTATGACTAAACTCACAATCATTCAGTTTAGCTCTGTCTATATTTCCAACTAAATTTTCGACGCGTATTTATATCCCCAAAGAGGCTAAGAATGTTTTATACACTACGAGGTATTATGATGCAATAATATTCAATTAAAACAACGAGAAAACATTTGAAGGTTCTACTAACATGACGCAATAACATAACAATCACGAATTCATAATTATTGAACTGCACAACGTATGATCTGTAAACAGTTATGCAAACAAACCTGCGATAAATTATCACTTTTAAAAGTAACTAAATTTCAAACTCGCGCTATATAAATCATAACATTCACATTAAATTTAAATGGTAACAGTCGTATATATGTAACTGTCTTTTACTTTGATTATAGTGTGATTTGAATAAAAATGATTTTACTGTGTCAAACTTGTGTCCAGTCTCTTTCTTTGTGTCAGAATTAGTTGAAGCCAGAGTCAGATTTATGCTGTACAATAAATTTTCTAGCGAACCTGTAGCTATCCTGTGGTTCCTATCCAATTACTCTACGCAAAACCAGTAAATCTTAGAATACAAAAGTTTTTTATCCCTTCTGAATTCACTGGGACAAAAGTATCCTGTACATCATTAACATATACTGCATAACAGAATCCAGGTCTACTAGGTGTTCACAGAAGATGTTCATACGGATGTGATGTATTAACATTCCTTTTAATGTGTAAGATAGCAAATTCTATTTTCTATGATTATGGTTGTGTTTATCGTTCATTTATTATTTCCTACTACCATTTAGTTCATCTATGAATTTTTAGTTGCATTAAAATGCTAACACACCTTAAACATAATCATTTGTATTTTGAGTAAATATATATATGTATATATGTATGATAAAACTGACATTAACTTCCCTAGCGGTTGTGTACAGATACTATTAACATAGCAGAAGAGTAGGTAGATTTATAATCAAATGAGGTTGTACTCTCGTGACCTACTCTGTGAATAAATTGTGTTTCTATTGTTGAACCTTGATTGTAGTGGTATGTTGATTTTAGACCTTTACAAGGGCAGATGTACCACAGTGTCCACAATAATATATGGAGTGGCTGAGGTCTGCATTGGCCAATGTGCATAAGTTTGTGTTCCAACTAGGGAAAGTCACCAATAACTAAAAGTTCCAGCTTAGAGACTGCACTATATTATGTGAATACTACTTTATTATCAGGAGTTAGGATAGTCACCAATAATAAATATTAATTACTGAAAGGCGGTGACATTCCATGCTTTCAGAGCTATTAGATAATGTTCACCATATACAATTGATGCATTAAATTGTGTGCTTTCCACTTCGTTATCACATACTTAAAACGATTTGTTTGGTGCAGGTTTGACTGGACAAAAGAGAATTGCAGCTATTACTTTCTAAGCTATTAAGCATAGCTTCACTGTGAGACATCAATAGAATATTGGATGATAGCTGCTTGATTATTGTCGGAAACTACCTTTTAGTAGTATGTATAGTAATGCAAATATATGGTGAGTTTGTCGACCCTTGGCCTTCTTGTTATAAGTGTTTCTAACTGTCTTTGAGTTTGGCTTCCCAAGCAAAACTGTTTTGATAGGTCCGGTTCAATTCTCCTTTCCAGTCCTCTGTTTTTTAAGTCTCTTTCCTACTTGTCTTGTGCTTGACTTCCTCTCGAGCACTGTCCCTACATTTCTGTGGTGAAGGGTCTTTCTTCTGCTCTTCCTTCAAATGTTTACTACCTGGTATATTTCCTATCACCAAGTTGTATATTGGTTCCTTGATACACATAGCCTCAAGATCTCCTACATAATATCGGGTATCCACCTTTATTTTTGCTATGGGAAACTTTTCTGACCAATTAAAATACAACTGGCTATATATGGCAATATTGACCTTTTCTATTTAAGATCAAATTTTTACCCTTTTTGGCTATTATGTTTTCAACTAGCAACGTGTGTGTTTTCATTCTGTTAGTGTTACTTTAACTATGTTACTGTATTAAAATGGAAGTAGATTACACCGAAGGCTTCTTGTTTGGTGACTTCAAGTAGATTCACGAATGTTCTGCCACAATAAAGACTCCTGTGGCCGGCCTGACCTTACTTCAGCAGAGCCCATGGATGAAAATGCATTTATAGAAAACAAACCGAACATTACTGTCACAGCTTTTAGGTATATGTGGAAGGGTAGGATTCCTTAAAGTAGGTTCTGTGACTTGTTGGCGATAAATTTCAAGAATAAACGGACAGCACACAATCCACTTGCTTTAAAATAATGTATTCAAAACAACTTAAAGTATATACAAATGTTCATTACATGATTAATCACCACAGTTGTATCCAGAGCTTCAAGTAATCGTCTCTTTTCGTCAAAAGTCCACACAAGCTGGTTTAGTTACTTTAGAACCCAACTGACAAGACGAATTATTCTTCTCTACTGCGACATTACAATACAATCTGCAATTATTACACTTTAAAAGTCGCCAATGTACACTTTTTATGGCTAAAAATATACACACAATCTAAATCTATTTGACTATATCGCTCTCTAACTATGTTTTACTTTCACTAATATACTTAATTGAACTATCTTGGTCGTCTATATATATATATATATATTGCCCAAATGAAGCCTAGAACTTTCTACAAACTGATACCTTAAAATGTAACAACACTCACTTAAAACAACGAGAAAAATTCAGAAGGTTCGAGTAACATGACGCCAATTCACAACAATAGAACTACGCAGCAAATTATTCGTAAACAGTTATGTAAGCAAGCTTGCCATAACTATCACTTCTAAAAATAAATTACTTTAACGTCCACACTATATAAACTAAATAATACTCTCGTATTAAACTTAAAACGAACAGTACTGTATATCTAACAGTCAGGAAACTAACTGAAGCCACTAATGGTTTGATCCTGAAATTCCATAAAGCCCCCAAGACCATCTGGTGTCCAACCAACTACTATCAAGCCACTGAAGGTAGGTCTTTTGAACTGACAATAATGCTGACAGGAGAGAAGATGATGATGTCCTGTCTACCTGTCACCAAGTTGATGATGATAAACCCTGAATATCAGGAATAGATATCAGGAAACTGTGGTAAGATCTTCAAGTGTCCTATCAGGGATTGTTTCGTGCCAAATATAGCTGCCAAATCAGCATTGCCAAGAGCAAGCATTCAGGTGGATGGAGGCCTAGATGTTTCCAACCACTGAAACATTGGGAGTTTCCTCTGCAACTGGAGGAAGAGGTGCACTGTGTTTGGGATGGGCTGGCAAAATCTTACAAACCTCTGAGAGAATATCTGTCAGATCATCACACCAGACTACTGCACGTTAACTGCTACACTGAGGACCTGATCTCAGGGCTTCAGTAGGTAAGGTGGCCCTAGTACGAAGCAAGCCACAGGAATTCGCTGGGAAGGCACCATGGGAAGAATATAGAGCACAATTTGAGCTATTGGCAGAAATGAATGAATGGACAGAAGAGCATAAAGCAGTGTAACTGGCAACAAGCTTGAAGGGACAACCACTGGAAATACTTGGACAGTTGTTAGCAGACGACAGGCACAACTAGAGAGCACTGGTAGTCGCTCTAGAACTCGGGTATGGAACTCATAATCAGTCCGAAGTCCACATGGCTAGGTTTAGGGCTAGAGTCAGTGTTAAAGGGGAGAGCCTGCAAGAGCTGGCACAGGATTTGGAAAGTATGGCACACAAGGCCTACCCAACTGCACCACCTAATTGTCCTCAAGCTGTTGCTGAGGGATCAGTTTGTAGACACCTTGGACAGTCCACAACAGAAGATACAAGTAAAGCAAGCACACCCCTCTACTATGCAGGATGCAATGGCCAGAGCTCTTGAATTCGAATCCTACGTTAAGTCCAGCACAGAGGTACCAAGGTTGGTACAGTCATCAGGATTCAAGGACAGAAAAGGGCAGCTTTCAGAGAAGTTTGAGGGTCTTTGCTGGCACTGTAACAAACTTGAGCATAAGAGAGCTCAATGCCGGCAACTTCAACACCAGAAAGATGCCACAGCAGGAAAGGCTGCTACCCAGAAAGGTTGTTGGCACAGTGGAGAGCAAGGACATATGAGGGGCCAGTGTAAGAAGAATACTACCAATAAGTCAGCTTTGGGAAACCAGTAGTGGTGGTGCTGAGGGACACCCACCACCCCCATTGTGAAAGTCCCAACAGCTGAGTGTAAAATGCCAATCACACATAGTGTCTATATGACAGGAAAGCTGGATGGCCAAAAGTGCAATTTTGTCATAAATTCTACATCTCAGCAAACCCTTGTGAGTATCAAAATGCTGGATTACAAAGGAGTCCCAGAAGCCATACAGAAGCTCTGTGGTGTGACAGGACATTATGCAAGGTTGTGGGAACCAGTGTGGATAATTATTGAGCGCATGGGCATAAAGGACAGACACAAAGTATACTTGGCTGACATTGAAGACCAATGCATATTAGGGTTGGACTACTTACTACCGAGGAAGTGTGTAGTTAACTTTGATGAAATGACGTTTGGGAACTTTTGGCGAATTATGCAGACGTCTTTTCAAAAGGAGATCATGACATCGGCTGCACAAACCTTGTAGAGCACAGAATAAACAAGGCATTCACAATCCAATAAAGATCCCTCTGAGGAGAATAGCTCCAGCAAAGTGACAAGAGATAGAGAAGGTCATGGATGGTTCAATTAAGGAAGGGATAGTCGAGAAATCAGATAGCCCCTGGTAAGCTCCTATCGTATTAGTCCAGAAGAAGTATGGGACCCAACATTGCTGTGTGGACTTCAGGACTCTTAACAGTATAACCAAAAAGGACTCATGCCCACTGCCAAGAATTGATGATACACTTGATGCTCAAAGTGGAGCCAGGTGGTTTTCAATTCTGGACTTAAAGTCGGGTTTCCATCAAGTGAAAATGGCTGAAGAAGATAAACCTAAAACTGCATTTAGTTATGGCCAAGGTCTCTGGCAATATTGTGTGATGCCATTCGGGCTTAGCAATGCTCCAGCAACATTCGAGAGGCTGATGGAACGAGTACTGGAAGGCCTACAATGGAGGATAGCCCTAGTGTAGCTGGATGATGTCATTGTGTTTGCAGCAACATATGATGAGGAACTATCCCAGCTAGAGGAGTAACATTTGAAAGCAGCAAACCTCAAACTCCATCCCAAGAAATGCCACTTGTTCCAGAAAGAGGTGCTTTACTTGGGTCACATTGTAAGTGAGCATGGTGTGCGAACTGATCCTGACAAGGTGAAAGCAGTGCGTAATTGGCCAACACCAGACCATGTGGGAGAGTTAAGAAGTTTCTTGAGACTGTGTACCTATTATCAGAAGTTTGTGAAGGACTTTGCAACTATAGCTGCTCCACTACATGATTTGAATAAAAAGGCCAGAAGTTTGAATGGACAGTTTCGTGTCAGTGTTCTTTCAGGACGTTGAAGGAAAAATTGGCCTCCGCTCCACTTTTAAAGCTTCCAGATCCCTCACTGCTGTACATACTGGAATGTGATGCTAGTAATGTCGGAATTCGAGGAGTGTTGTCTCAGAAAGTGGGTGAAAACGAGCATGTGGTGGCCTACTTCAATAGGGTCCTGAATAGACCAGTGAGGAAATAATGTGTAACACGAAGAGAACTCCTTACTATAGTAAAGAGTCAGACATATTTCCATCCTTACCTCTATGGGGCTAAATTTACCATTAGGACAGACCACGCTGCAATACACTGGTTAAGATCATTAAAGAACTCAGAGGGACAACTGACACGTTGGATAGGAAAGATAGACCAGAATAATTATGATATTGAATACAGAGAAGGAAAATCTCATGGAAATGCCAACAGACTGAGCCGAAGACCCTGCAAAAATGACTGCGAACATTGCTGCAAAAGAGAGGTTGAACTAACCAGATGCCATCAAGCTGAAGTCAAAGAGACTCAAAAAGTTGATGATGGTGA
>NW_013670204.1:29256-30158 GCF_000517525.1 Limulus polyphemus
GAACCTGATAACAGAACGCCCACCTTATGAAGAGTTGCTATTCATCATCAAGTGCATTCAAACTTAAAAACGTCTGCTGATTCCATGAAGCTATGTTATGATAAGAAATCTACTGAAGTCATTTTTGTACCAGAAGACAAGGTGTGGTTGTATAATCCCAGGAAGACCAAAGGGAAGTCTCCTAAGTTGTCTTCTCCATGGGAAGGCCCATATGACATAGTGGATCATCTCTCAGACGTGACTTTCCAAATAAAATGTGGTTGGCGAGGTAAGCCAAAGGTGGTGTATGCCAACAGGCTTTGGCGTTATCATGATCCAGGACATTTCAGTTGGAACGAAATGAACAACAGAACAAATGACACTGCTGAAGATGCGTCAATTGATAAAGCCACTGTTGAAGAAGAAACTCTACCCAGTTTGGAGAAGGAAAACAGTGAATCCATTAATGAAGATACTACCACTAATGTGACTGCTACCGATAATGGAACATTTCCTGATGGAGCATATGAATCCCACATTAAGCAGAAGCCAATTAGACAGAGACCAGTACGAAAGAAGAAACGTCCTGTAAAATGAAGACACTTTGTGGTATCTTAATTTTGTGTTTGTAAATTCTGTACATTTAATTAAGTTATTTTTAATTATTTATTGGTTTAATGTAAGTGGCTATTGTTCAGGATGAACAATACTAAGGAAGGTGCAGTGTTACAACAGTGGAAGTTACGTGACGCTGCTGGCGCATGCGTGTCTGAATTTCTGGAATTATCAGGGAACTCTGCGAATTTTGGAGAAGCCTCTTTGTTAGTATATAAGCGTGGCGAGAAAAGCCAGGGGAAGCGAACAGTAGTCACAGTGAGTTTTGGGTAATTTACGATTCTATTTCAAGCTAGTGTGTGTTTTGC
>NW_013670204.1:31158-36730 GCF_000517525.1 Limulus polyphemus
ATATATATATATATATATATATATATATATATATATATATATGTTAAAATGTCTGAACTGTAAATTCATTAATGTTGTCATTACAGTTTCAGTAACGATTATACACTATTAATCCAACAAGAATCAAAATTTTGCAGCTACAACTGGACACTATATCAATGTACAAAGGGAAATAGGCTTCAAAATGTCTGTCAATAAGCTTGTCACATAAATAAGGGGCATTCCATAGAGAGAAAAAAAAGACAGAAAATAGCTCTCCTGCAATGATGCAACGAACCTATTCAGTGTCTCAGCAATATATAGAGCAATATTTGTTTTTAAAGATGAGTTGTGTTTTACTGCACAAACCTTGATATGTTGCTATTTATACCGAAAGCTTGGTATTTATTAAGGTAAACAGTTTCTTTTTTGTGACATATTACATCCACAACTAAGCTAGGAGGTAGTATCTCCTGGTATATTCCCTTGAGTCATCAGTGGAAGAGCCAGCCAGGATTTACCATAGAAAAAACCGAGTAATGAGGTTGGTGTCGCAAGATGAATGAGCTTCAGTGTAATTCCTGTACCATTAATTGGGCTTTACTTTGATTTTCTGGCCTTCTTTTCCACTTTTTTATTGTAAACCTCTTCCCTCGAGTGGCTCTCACCACAGACATGCATGAAAAACCTAAGATAAACCTTTACTCACTCCTTCACTCTATTTAAGGTAGGGAAGTATTTTTACAGAGCTGTCAGAAAGTGTCTAATAGATTCATTGTTAGATACAACACTCAAATAATTGACAACGCTAAACCTGGTCTTCTGGTATAGCTACAACTTTTCATTTGAACAGCTCTTGCTCCTCTGCTGCTGGAATATGTACTGGTGTAGATAGATGATCTGTCTTCGTGGCAATCATTCTGACTTACAAAGTTGAGGGAGTGTATTGTTACTACGAAACACCTCATTGCACGAAGGGTAATTAGTTCTTCTTTCCCAGAAGCTGCTACCTGTCTCATATCATTTGTGTTGCACCTGCTGGTAAATAGGGCAGGACATATTTCTGTGGAAATGACAAGCAGTCCAGCTACATGTGATTTGCTAGTATTTAAATATTAGTGATAGCAACGAATCCAATGAGAGACAAAGCACAACCAATAGTTCTTATCTACATCTGCTGATACTACACTGTCAGTGTCCTCCATGTTTAACATACAACATACCTAGTATAAACTCCATATTTAGAACCACCTTACTACTTCACTCATTTTCACAAGAACCTAGAAGAGCAATTGCATAGTAAAGTGGATCAAAAAGATAATTTTTTATATCTGAATTTAATAGTGTACGAAATTTGTTAATTGGTCATAGTATTAATCTTGTAAAATATTACATTAATTTGAAATTACTTAGGTCTGCCCCAGACGACTTTAAGTTTTTAGAAAAACTCACTATGACCAATCGCTTTTGTATGATTAATAACGATTATGCAAATGCAAGTTTTTCATCAGGTGTAGCAGTAACTGTCATAACCCAATGTATAAACATGATTCTAACTGGCTGACATGGTGTCATTGAATTGCGCATGAGTAATGAGCACTGCACAACCCTATGTAAAAGGAGGGCAGGTAGCCGATAATCCTTTTCCGTATGAACGCTAAGCGTACGTACATATCTCTCATTTAACAATTTTGCTGAATCAATTTTTGTCATTATTTTGTTTTGAATTAGTTATATTATTGTACCATTGCATTATTAGCTGGCAAGTTACAGTTTATGTTTATTCCCGGGCTAAATTGATCATCATGTCTATGAATCTTAAACTGAAAACTAGGACAAATTTGGTAAACCTAAAGAATTAAGTGGAGTTGTTCCACCAACTCATTGTGATGTCCTGAGGTACTACTTTTTGGTAAGACATCAGTGGAGACTCGTAGTAACAACAAATAGACTCCATTAGTTAGTGAAGTAGCGGAGACAGTAGTAGCAGAACCAAAGAACTCTGGCAAAAAGCGCCAATTCTTACTGTACCCCATGAAAGAGTCCTGCAAAAGATTAAAGCATATCATGACAAACATCGAACATTGTTGAAGCCTTACAAAATCAGATAAGGGAGCATAACGTAAGACAATAGACGGTAAAATTTCAGAGAAGATGGCGAAAAGCTGTTTGACATCGTCGCATGTAAATGCAAAGCAGATGTAAAATGTAACTATGAAAAAAAGGATGATAAGTTCATAATGAAAAACAGGTCTTTCTAGTTGATCAACGTACTGACGGGAAAATGATTACTGGTAGCACAGATGTGAAGACCAAACAGCAGATGAAAAAAGAGAAAAGGAAGCAAATTGAACTGGGTAGAAATGCTAAGCGAGCGAGTAAATGTATTAGCACACAAGAAATATCAGGTCAGAATAAGATTAATTCACCAGTAGAGGAAAAGTTCGAAACTTTCACCGCCCTATCTACATCCATGATTGAATATCTTATTCCTCAAGGTAAAACTGCTGCCCATCAGAATATTCTGTCCCTGTCGTAATTTGACAAATCATGTGATTACTATGGAGTTTCAGATCGCGCAGCTGCATGGATAACATCGGTTGTCCGTCAAGATATAGGAGTAATCAGTTCATCAGATATGTTCAATGTCATCGACAGAAATAAAATTTGATTAGAACGAAAAAGGAAACTCTATCAAATGAACTAATCTGTCAAGGGTTGTATTTTGATGGAAGAAAATAATAAGACAAGAACTCGACAAAGGCCAGATCTACTTGCTACAACACTTGGACTATTTAAAAACAGAATACTTTGGTAGAAGAGCCGTGTTCTAATTATATAGGTCAAATAAAGCTCTCTTCTGAAAGTGCTAGAGCTGATGGGATTGTATAGTTTTGGGGCTTCAAACACGATTTTTACTGATGACCTCGTTGTAATTGGCTATTATGGTACAAATGCTAACACAGGGAGCAAAGGGGGCGTAATATAACTTCTAGAGGAATATCTTCAGAGACCCTTACAACGGCTCATATGTCTGCTTCACTTGAACGAACTGCCACTTAGAAATTTGATGTGACAGCTTGATGGAGTTACCCATGGCCCTCAAAGTTTTTCATGCCCGATCCCATAGGCCCTTTTGGCTGTAAATCATGTAATTATATGTGCTTTTCGGACCAATTTTGCTAGAACGTGATCCAACAACCCGTAAAACCTCTGCCACGATAGGGAATACCCCCTAGTGAGAAGCTACCATCATGCTCCCCCCCCCTGTTAGGCTAGCTAAGCACCCAGGTTTTGGACCTAAGTTCTTAGCAGTTGGACTTTCCACATCTCATTTCTTATGTTAATTGCACAGGTCTTGCACTGGGAGGTCCGAGATACAGCGTAAATAATAAAGGTGAGGGGGGTATCTAACACCCGCGGACAGGGCAAGACATCAATGAGCATCTTTTTTCTAAATATGGCAATCACAATGTTTCCTCAGTTCAAAGGAAGGTGTCCTCTTAAGTGAAAAAATGTTAGGTCATGCACTTAGATGATGAAACTTTGATTAATGGCCCATATTTGCGAGTTTAATTTGTATTTGTTTTTATAATTTAAATACAGAGTGACGATGTTCTTATTAAATAACAGTTATTTAATTTTCACTTAACTATACAGCTCAAGTGACAGCGGCAATCCTGTGGTCTCATTGTTCTAAAAATAGGGTTGCAATATTCGCGGTGGGCACAACACACATAGCCCTTTGTGTAGCGTAATGCTTAATAATCAACAAACAAACAAACATTCATTTCATCTTATTACACCTTTAACCAATGTAAATATAAAACTTTTTTGAATAATCTAATACATAAAACATTGTTTTGCAGTAATCTTTTAAACTGTACCTATAAAAGTATTAGTACTAATAACTTGTAAAAGACAATGACTTACACAACTGAAAAAGGATAATATTACAAGTTGTTAAAAATAATCTTACGGAATTGATAACTAATTTGTATCTGCATTTTACAATTTACTTTCATTAAGTTGCACGTTTGGGTAAATAACATATTAATAGCTATGTTTTAATTGTCTATTTTTCTTTTATTAGAAACTTGTTTATTTTGAATTTCGCGCAAAGCTACACGAGGGCTATCTGCGCTAGCCGTCCCTAATTTAGCTGTGTAAGACTAGAGGGAAGGCAGCTAGTCATCACCACCCACCGTCAACTCTTGGGCTACTCTTTTACCAACGAATAGTGGGATTGACCGTCACATTATAACGCCCCCACGGCTGAAAGGGCGAGCATGTTTGGTGTGACAGGGATTCGAACCCGCGACCCGCAGATTGCGAGTCGAGCGCCCTAACCACCTGACCATGCCGGGCCCTTTACTAGAAACATATATCTTTCTAGAATTGCCGAACGATAGCGAAATATATTCTGTGTTGCGCTCTAAGCTGAAGCTTCACACGTGTTTGTAACTTTATCTTTAACTTGAAATTACTTTTATACGTGAAATTTGCAAATAAATGGTAAACCTGACACAAGGTATAACCTACTTTACTTGTTTCGTGCATTCTGCTGTTGGATACAACGTTTCACTCTGTTGTTCAAGGCCAGTATAATTTTTCTGTCTTCACTTTGCACATGTTTATTTTCAGTCTGGATGTTGAAATTAGTATATTTCATCGACGTTACGTAGATCGTATTATATTTCAATACAGAGATCAGTTTTTAAATATATAGTTCTAATATAGAGCCTTCATTGAATAATATGAAATGTTTTTTATATTTCAAAAAAAAAAAGAAAGATTTTTCAAACTTTATTAAAAAGTGTATTAAAATGTTTACATTAAATACACATTAGTATTCTAGGTCACATCAATTATATCATGTCGTTTTGGTTCCATAACGAGTCAATGTAACCTTGGGTGACTAGCAGGAGACAGTACGACATGTAACTGAGCTGCTTTTTTTGTTATTATTATTATTTTGTAGTTTATACAAGTAGATGCCTATTTGTAACAGCAGACTATATGGAATAGTTTGAGTGATGTTCTATATTACTAGAATTAGGAGAATAAATTCAAATTATTATCAGTAAATATCAGATTTCATTACGCTCTTCATATTTATAATGTCATTTTTTTCGAACGTACCTTTATGAATAGAATACGTTCTGCCATTCCTACTTTGTGTATGTTGTAATGGTTTCCTGTGTGTTTCTCTCACCAGCTTTCCACGTTAACTAATCAAAAATGTTCTACATCCTATTGCAAAGAAACAATATAAATTCAGATTGCACAAAAGCACTTGTTAGGGTGATGTACTATCTGTAATTACTAGGAAGTTCCAGTAGTGAAATTCTCATCAAATGCGTGCCGGTACAAATATACACATACAATAAAGGATTTTGCCGACATATTCAATTTATAGTTTTACTAAAGGAAGCCGCCAGTGGATTAGCGGTATGTCTGCACTCTGCCGATGCTAAAAATCAAGTTTCCATACCCGTGGGCCCGGCATGGCCAGGTGATTAGGGCGCTCGACTAGCAATCTGTGGGTCGCGGGTTCGAATCCCGTTCACATCAAACATGCTCGCCCTTTCAG
>NW_013670204.1:37180-38219 GCF_000517525.1 Limulus polyphemus
GGGACGGCTAGCGCAGATAGCCCTCATGTAGCTTTGCGCGAAATCCTTGACAAACAAACAAACCATACCCATGATGAGCAAATCAAAAATAGCCAATTATGTAGATTTGCGCTTAGAAACAACCAATATTAAAGAATATACATGCAAACTCTGTTTGGGTGGTTTTAAAGATCTAAATATATACTAAACAGGCAACTGAACTAAAAATTTCAATACTGTAAACTTAACTCAGTTGTTCTTTTTTTGCTTCCCATTTCGTTGAATGACAAACATTTTATACGCGTTAATATCAGGTGCGGGTACTGATCACAGTACATATGCCAATAAATCGCGTGATTTGGATATATTTATTTTTATTGACCAATCATATAAATCACACAACCAGATGAGACTACCCGATTGGTTTAGTAATGACAGACAGCTAAATAACTTTTCCTCATGATCTTGCTGCCAACAAGAACTAATGTCCTTAGGTCATTTACTGGTTCATTTAAAGAATATTAAACATTTATTTAGATGCTGTGAGTCATGACGTGTCAGACAGTACGATGGAAGGAACGCGGGTTGGACGAAAAACAGGCCGAATAAGCATTAAAATATTTCTTGCTACTAAGCAGTGCCTGAATTGAGTGGATTATATGATAACGCTGTTCCCTTGCTGACAGAAAAAACAAAACGGAACCTCTGACTGTCAAATGCCTGATTTCGAGAACGTGTATCTATGAGTCGATTTCAGGATTTCTTCTTGTAAACTTTTTACAACTAGGATGCTGGTACTGATTGCCAGTGAGAATTGGCAGAATTTCACAAATGCTGTAAACTTACTTTTAGTTTTTCTTGTTAAATATCACTGAATGTTGCTGCATAACTTAAACGCTCGTGACACGTTTACTAAAACATGCAATATATAGGCGATATACCAAAGCCTGCACCGACAATCATGTGTAATCCATAGGGATATATTCTGTTTACAACTAGCGTCTAATTGAGCTAATTCAATTACATTTTCAAATATACTAAGTTATGAAAATGGAACAAA
>NW_013670204.1:39106-41385 GCF_000517525.1 Limulus polyphemus
TATATATATATATATATAGTACGATATGAGAACTTTCATAAAGAACGTATTATCAAATATAAGCTTACTTATTACATACCTAAAACATAAGCTGTCATACTCTGAGAAATCATCACAAAGCCCATCATAAAACGAGTCAAGAGAAAGCCAGTAAAGTTGTACACAAAATTCGTGGCTATTCCAGCAACAGCACACAGTAAATGACCTGCTACAACGACAGGAACACGTCCATACCTATATTCAAATTTATGAGGGAAAAGTATATATATTATAAATGGATTTGTTGTTATAAATAAGCAAAGGAAAAAGCAAAGTTATAGACGTTAAAATGTTGCTTTAGGTTATAATTCATACGTAGTTATCAAAATGCAGTAGTGTTTCGAGCGCCCCCAGTGGCCCAGCGTATGTCTGTGGACTTACGACGCTGGAATCCGGGTTTCGCTACCCGTGGTGGGCATATAGCCCTTTATGTAGCTTTGTGCTTAACTACAAACAAACTGTTTTGAGCTGTATTTTAAATAGTTTAACTTAGATGTTTGTTGCTAGAGAGAGCGTGTCATGAAATTGTAAGAGTAAAAAAATCTAGAAGTTGTGTACAGTAACTAGAAAACGAGTAATGATATAAGAAGGATTATGTGAGTTATCCAGTGAAGCAATGGGTTTAGTGTCTGTTATTGACTTGCAGAGTGAGAGTTATTGCGTCTATTCACCAACAATTCTGTTAGGATATTTGTGATCAATCGAGTAACGAAAAATGCACTCTGAAACAATCGTTATTAAAAAAATAAATTTATTCGATGTGTAAAATTTAGAATTATTATTATAGTTAATTACTTTCCATGTACATTGACTCGAATATTTGAGTAATTTCCTTTGAAATGCTTACCACATTGTTAAAGTTAATGGAAGTTAAACTGTTAATTTTGAAGAAAATTTTATAAACTGGATCAATAAATTATAGAATGTTAATTTCACTTTATTAGAACAATTTGCATATGTTAGTTAGTAAAGTGTCTCTGCAGATAAAAGCCTTGTTGCCACAGGTGGTACGTTTACCACATATATTTGGTTGGAGGCGAATTACTCCCATTTAAGTTGTCGCCACTAACAGACTTATCGTTGGAGGAATAAGTCACAGCGCTTTGCGAGGAAGAATATTCATATAGCAATACTGTTAAATGATGTAGAGACAAAATATACAACATTTCACAAAAAGTGTCTTCCCATACAGTACCTCCCGATCCGGAAGATAGATATTATCTCCCAGTACTACTAACAAGAGAATAAACAAAGATCTAAAGCTCACAATCGAATATTCTCAAGCAACATCTCGAAAACAACTGTTTTCAAGAGAAATATTACCAAACTGGAATCGCAGCCGACCATTCACCCGTCAAATATTCTGAGGTAACTCCAGCGGACTCTTTTGTCTTTGATTTCCTTAAATGCTCACGTAAAATAGCAGATATTTGAAGTTTTATCATAGTTTGTTCTAAGATTGACCTAGCTATCTTTCACAGAAGCTTGCTACAATAGAAATTGTAGTGTCAGGGGCTAGTGTGTAATCAGAGTCACGAGACCTAGTATGACAGACGATAGAAGAAATAGTTCCAATAACAGCACGGGACCTGGAACATCATTTTTTATAAAGTGTGCTTGAAAATCAGCATTGAGATTTATTTTTCAAGTTGTTAAATGATGTCATTAGAATCATCATTGAAAGTAAAAAATAATAAGCAAAATCACTACACTCTAACCTGTTAGTGTGGAACTGCTCTAAAACATTGGGAACATGCACAACCGTACATTGACTCTTTGATATAATAAGTGTATAAAATTCTCAGAAAAGTTCCAGTCAGGTAACTTTTAAAGTTTCCCAGCTGATCCATAAGTTAATATATTCACCACGAGTAGCCAAAGTTCCCGTATATCTTGTAGGAATCCATGGATGGAGTTTTAGGGAATGTTTACTCATTCCCTCATCTAAACGTTTCCCAGCTGATCCATAAAATGAATATATATCCACCTTATAAAGCAGAACGTTCATACAACTATTCTTAATAATGCATAGATAAGAAGGTCGAGAACTACCTCAAAATCTCTCACACTCAGCAAACGTGCAGTCGGCGAAGTATTTTCCAGACTGTCCTCACACACACACGATGACGACCATCAAGGACAACAACACAGAACTTTTAATGGCTGGAGACGGCTTGAATGGGTAATGAAGAAAAACTTTAATATAAGTTTAACATAACAGCAAATGTACAAAACCTTGT
>NW_013670204.1:41711-46294 GCF_000517525.1 Limulus polyphemus
TGATTAGATATAAAGTAAATAAAAAGATAAATAAATATAAAAAAGTAAAAAAGATAAATAAAAAAAAATATTATATAAGTTTTTTTCTTCATTTACCCCATTCAAGCCGTCTCCAGCCATTATTAGTCTCAAAGTGGGTTCCTCGTTATCGAAAAACACAGAACTTTGAATTGTGTGTTGAATCATATGAGAACAATAATGTCTTTTCTAGCTAGGTGTAATCAGTCTGTTTCTCATTATTTGTTGTGTCGTTTGAAATATGGTGGCTTGATGAAATTGTGCATTAAGTTTCACGGAATTGACAAAGTAATTTCGTCGAGTCAGGTTTCCAAAATATCTGTCCTGGCGTTACGCTTTACAGTGTGGCCTGTCACTTCGAAGGAATTTTCTGAAAATTATAATAATATGACTTTTCCCAGAACATGAAAGTTACACAGCTTTTAGTATTCACAAGTGTGCTACTAGCCCCATCGTTCTAAGTAACTTCCTAAAAGGAGATTATATTAGAAACGTAACTGAGCATTAATCAGTTGTCGCAATCAGCTTATACGAATATTAAAAACCTTCACCGACTCCTGTAAACTTGTATCTCATTTATGTCATGCAACAGTCTACCCAGTGGCTCAACAGTAAGTCTGAAGGCTTATACGCTAAAAACTGGGTTTCAATACTTCTGGTTGACACAGCACAGACAGCCCATTTGTGAAGCTATGCGCTTAACAACAAACATTTTCGCGAATGAAACAACTACCGTACCAACAATGCAACTCAAGTCAATATTTGTAACGTATTTCGCGAGTTCGGCATATTCAAGAATGTTTTAGATCAGTAATTTGTTTTGTCCAGTCACAGAATAAAGAATTGTCATAAACTATGAGTCCTATCTTCATAAAATGGTCTCCACATTCCCCGGATTTGTCAGCAGCAGACTTCCCTCTGTGGGGTTACTTAAAGGACGGAGTGTATATCAACAAGCAACTACAGGATTTGAAATATAGCATATAGAGAGAAATTAATGGTCTTACTCGTGAATCTTTGACCTCTATTGTGGAAGATGTCATTCTTAGAGCAAGCCTGTGTGTAGCACTTCGTGGTAGACACCTACCGGACATTATTTTTCATACTTAATTGTTACAAGAAATCTTACTGAGTTAAAATGTCATCAATAATAAACACAAATTATCCCAACAAATGTTGTTGTCGATTATGGCAGTTTTCAATCCTTACACTTCTTTTGGCGGCCTCTGTATTTTGGTATTTGGTATTTTCAATTTGAACAGCAATTTGTGTGACACGTGGGTTAATGCCGGGTCGATGACGGTTGTTTAAACTTTTTAGATGTTTCTGTAAAAGGAGAAAGGTGCTTTCTGTCTACTTCTGTATATAGGAAGTCATTCTCAGTTGCCATGCCGTCGCATGTGGGATCGTGTCATCCATGGTCACAAAAAATATCCTCATTTTCCTCTTTTGTTTATAGGGCTATTAATGTTTCGTCATATGATGAGGCTTTGATGTTAGAATTAACGTATTTAAAACAGGTAGCGATTGATAGAGGGTATCAACCTTAAATCATAGACGGGACGTACAGTAAATATTGTAACAAACTTCAAATTTCTGGTTATACTAAACTGCAGATAACAAAAAAATGGAAAGTAGAGAAAGAATATGTTTCACCATGGTCAATAAAAATAGGTAATGTATTTAGGTGAAATATGAATTTCCAAGTAACATTTACTCCTCAATTAGCCCCCACCCCCACCCCTCAGTGGCACAGCGGTATGTCTGCGGACTTACAACGCTAGAAACCGGGTTTCGATACCCGTAGTGGGCAGAGCACAGATAGCCCATTG
Organism: Limulus polyphemus; assembly: GCF_000517525.1. NCBI lineage: Eukaryota > Metazoa > Arthropoda > Merostomata > Xiphosura > Limulidae > Limulus > Limulus polyphemus. The sequence goes on from NW_013670204.1 coordinate 43,562, forward strand.
TGTAGCTTTGTGCTTAACTTCAAACAAACAATACTCCTCAATTAAAATTAAGTGATATAATTAATGGCTTGAAAGATAAAATTGAATTAAGGGATAAATGTGGTATATATATAAACTTTCATGTATTTGTGATCTAAGTTATATTGGACAGACAAGTAGGAACTTAAAATTCAGAGTAAAAGAACATCAAAATGCGGTGGATAAATTAAAAACGGATGAATCGGCTTTAGCAGAACATATGGCGAATTCTACACGTTATAGACTTAAATAATGTAAAAATACTTAAAGAGGTAACGGAAAAAAGATGAACTAAACATAAGAGAATCCTTAGAAATTGTTAAAACAAAATAACTATAGATTTAGGCCCAGGAGCCACAGAAGTAAACTTTTGGAAATCGTTGTTGTAAATGGCGCCACTGTAAAAACATGCTAATTATACACTTACATTAGGTTTATAAGAAACTTCATGTGTACTTAGTGGTTTATTCTCCTGAAGATGGTGGAATTATTTCTACTGAAACATGTAGAGTTTTTAAAGTTTCTTTTAACTTATATTTTTTAAACTTTACAAATAAATTACTGTCTCGTTTTACGTATTGAATATTAATAATTAACGAAAGTAGCCACACGGTAAAGTGAACGTTTCAGTTTAAACTTACATGTCTGCCATGAATCCAAGGATGATGACACCCACTGAAGTGCCAGCCCAAAACACTGTGTATGAAAAGTAAGTCTTCCAGGCATCATCACAGACCCAGTTCCACTGAAATTTAGCAAGGATTTATTTAATTCTAATAAAATTTGGGAGAGATTTTGATAAGTAACATCATAATTTTTTCTCTATTTTATTTTAGAAAAGAAACAAATGCCCGTTTACATTACAACTGCGTGTTTGCCAGCAACATAAACTAATGAAAACAAATATCATCAGCTAAAAATAACGTAATGTGAAGTTGAAGAAGTTAGTGAAAAAATAAAACTTACCAGATGTTTAATCAAATAATCTCTACTGAAGAATGTATTTTGGCGAAATTTTCATATATCACCAAACACAATATACTGTCAAAACTTTTTACGACTGTGGTTTAATAGTTAGATTAAGCGAAGTACATTCAACGTATCGCATTTGTTTACCTACGATAATAAGGATCAAATCAACATCCTCACTAAATATGTTACAAAATAACAAGAAACAGTAAAATTACTTCCATTTCAGTTTATTTACACTGTCTTAACTAGTTAGAGTAACAACATCAAACATCTGTTGATAGAAAGTCATTTTCTGTTGAAGTACCACCACACAATACATCGTGTTACCTATGGACACAAAAAACTATCCGCCTTTTCCACATTTATTCTTAGAGCCTTAAAAATATGCACTTATAATTGTGATGTGGAAGCAGAGTTAAGTTTCTTAAAACATGTGGCCAGAAATAGAAGATATAACCCCGAAATTATTGATAGATTGCATCATAAACATATCAATAAATTAAGAATGTTAGCATGTACAAGGTTTATCTACAAAAATAGGTAATATAATAAAAAATACATAAAATGTAGTGTAACATTCTCTCCGTGTTGTAAATTAAATAGTCTCACGAGTACAAAAGATAGAATAGAAGAAATTGATAAATGTGGGATTTAGAAAATTTCTAGTACCTGTGGTGAGTTTATATTTCCCAAACATGTAGAAATTTATACTAGAATTTCTGATGTTTTTTAGCTTATATAAAATAAAGAAGAAACAAATCGACTTTTCAATACTCTTATGACCTTCGCTGTACTTTATTTAGTATTCTATAAAAGGTTTGGGTGAAATATACCAAGCCGTTTTTGTTGTAGGCTGGCAAGAGAATAATATAGTAATAAGAATTACACACGGACTGTTTAGAGCTGATTTTCTTTTCGTTGTAAGCCTAACATGCGTGCTTTGTTTAAGCAGTCAATAGAAAATGCTTTACAGTGTTGTTTGAACTGAAACTTTACTATTTAAGGTGCTTTTGGTTCGAACGTTCTGTTATGGTTTTGTGCAATTCTGTGTGATCCCTATTATGAACACTATCGTGGTTCATGATGATATGTAGAGTTGTTTTTGTATTGTATTCTTATATCCTATTTTACTGTGGGTTTTGGTTTACTCACCATTATTAAGGTTCATACTATTAGATATGTTTTAATTCGGTTGTTTAAATACTACTTTCTAATATTACATGATTTTCCAAAAGGTTGCTTCTTTTCAATTGTTACTTAGTTTAGTTATGTGAATTTTGTGTTGGTTTTATGTGTGTGTGTATATACATACATACTGTTTTTTGGATTCTATCGGATTTGCATATTCATATACTTTGTACTTTTACTAAAGGTGTGCCTGCTATATATGTATGTATATACTAGGTCTTCAAGAAATTTATGTCGCTTTTTTTTTAGATGAAAAAACCCGAACAACTTATATTAAATGAAATAGTCTCCATTCTTATCGCTGATGCTTTTCCATCTTACAATCAGGTTGTTAATGCCCTGATTAAAGAAATCACTTGGCTTTGAAGCAAAAAACATGGCGATGTTCTCTTTAACACGTCCATATTTGCATACGTTTTTCCCAATATGATGGTGCTGCAGTGAACGAAAAAGATGGTAATCTGATGGTGCCATATCTGGAGAATATGATGGATGGGTGAGAACTTTCCAACCCAACACCATAATCTTGTGTTGCGTCAAACGTGCCACATGTGG
>NW_013670204.1:46890-51794 GCF_000517525.1 Limulus polyphemus
GATGTACGTTTTTTGGGGATGGTTAATGAAAGTGTTCCAAAACGCGACATTCATTTCTTGACGGCCTAGTATATATGTATGAAAGAGTGATAAAACAAAGGTTAACGACTAACAACTGAAATAACACTTTCATTCAGGTATATATACATTGTAATAGTCTGATGAAGGCAAATGATTTCTGGAAGACATGTGGATATAATTTCAGACATATATTGCAAGAGAGATTTTTATTGCAGAGTAGGTACAGGCCCTATAGAAGGCACACCTGGGACCACGTAGTGACTTCAATACTTACCACAACTTCAATGGGCAGTTGCTCCTGGAGCTATGTACACAACATTTCTATTTATTGGCAACACGTTATACCAAAACAAGAAAAGTTCCGTGTACACTTAGTACAGGTGGATAATATGGATAAAACATCACAGGCTCTCATTATGACACAATGATAATGATGGCAAAGCCATAATTAAAATACAGATGGATAAAAACCATAGGTCAGAAAACAAAACCAGGCAAAGAAGAAACCTCAGACCGCTGAAACAACCAACCTGATGATATTATAAAAAATAAATCACACATGTCAGTATAATCTAAGATAAATAGGCACCACCACAATCAGTTTGACGACAAAGGAGGAATGGGGTTGGTTGAAAACATTTTTACTAAATATTTTATAAACATTGTGGCATTAAGAAAACTGGAAGAGAAAAGATGAACGGACTTACCTAATGGAATGATTCATTTAAAGAAGTAGTAAAAAGAAAGAAAACCCTGTACAGACAGTTTATGAAAATCAACCACACAAGAAGACTGTTAAAAGTATTACACAGTATGAAAAAAGAAGACACCTTGAAAAGAATGCAGAGTATATCTGGCAGACAAATATGTATGCTTTCCAAGATAATTTTTCAAAAGTGTCAAGGCCACGAGATTATAAGATAAATTCCTTGACCTCACCACAATAATTAATGACAAATATAGCAACATTCTGACAATGAGGAACAGTATTTTCAAGAACTGCTGAGCCTCAGTGCTGAATAACAAACATAAGTATCTTCTGCCTCAAAATTTCCTGACTACACAGAACATCCAATACTAAAAAAGGAAAATAATAAATGCGATCGCAGCAGGAATAGTCAATATTACAATGGAAAACATTCAGGCTTGTGGTGATCCTGGGATAAGAGTGTCTAATTGTACAAATACGCAAAACTAAATACTAAAACTACAAATCAGTGAAACTCAGTTGGAATCTAGGAAGAACAGAGGATAAAACAATTCCATATTTCCTCTTACCAGCTGTGTAAGAAGACCATAGAGCCCAACCAATACTTTAATGTTTAAAAGAACTTATGAAAAAAAGTAATGAAGAATGTAACAATATAACAACCACACCATATCTCCTATATCCAGTGCCAAAGATACCTTAAGTGCAATACCAGGCTGGCTGAGATACAACAGACATAGTAATGGTCCTGTCACTGTTTATGTTGTCAATTACTTGAATAACATATTGTATTCATTGGCCACGAAAAGGTACTTGACTGGGACAAAGAAAGAAATTACAGTGTTCGAGAAAAATAACATTAAGGTTCAACCTTATACATAACATCAGAGAAATGCACATGGATAGTGAATGCATTTTAGAGCCAGAAGTGAGTTCTCAAACTGGTTCAACGTCATATCTGGAGTCAAAAAAGATGTGTGTTGTCCTCATTCCGATTTCTGGTCTACAAGGATAGAATTACCGAATATTATGACAGAAATGTCTGAGATTCCAACAATGGCACTGACTTCAGTCCTGACATATTACACTATAGAGCAAATGTAGCATTAAAACATGATTACATAGCCCTGGCTCCTTAACTAGATTTTGATTGGGCCTGTGAAGGAAAGAAGAGACGATACAACTCTTTCAAAGTAGCTCAAGAGATTCACCTGGTCTGATTCGAAGTCGTTAAAAACAAGACAGACCTGACAGATGTGAAGACAACAATTCAAAAGAATTCTTCGACGTGTAAGAAGTATGGTTTCAGAGGAATATAAATGATTCGCGGTTTTCACTTATTTATAGAGTTTGAGTACATTATATTCATATGATTCTGAATCCTCACCACATCACTAGCCCATGTTGCCTCATCTGATCGTGCACTAGCTGGTGGCCGTACATCTTGCCAATAGCCCTGCAGCATAGTTTTTATTCTTAATTATTCCATCATAAGCCTGACATGTCAAAAACACACCAGTACATCCTGTAGATTTTCCAAAAACCACTCAGTTTATAACTATGACAGTTTTCCAGTGCCTGTTTCAGCAGTCTAATCACAAAGAAATCCATAGATAGTGTCTGGATACTTTAACAGTATGTCTTCGTATGGAAAATCATGAATATCTTTTTCATTCTCCAGCTGCTTGAGGTATATGCCAGTTGAATGAATATGTTATGGAAGTAGCATCTGTACACGTGATTTGTGTCGTTTTTTTTTTCCAGACGGAGATCCTTCTTGATTACATTGCATACTATTGCTTGTGGCACATTGGATGGCATTTCTGTTACAAGACGTCATACTTTGTTTACCACAGCTGGGGTAAAAGTTGCTACAGGGCTCTTTTTGGATGGTCCTGGAGCTACAAGTCGGAGCCATAGTCCTTTGCATTTCAATGTCATTAAGTATAAGGGATAACATCATTTTGGAAATCCCCAATCCGAACACATCTTTATAACTGAGTATTTTGTGCAGCAAAGGTATTACCTACCCTTCCCATAAATGATCAGTTTTTGGTAGCATCACATTACACGAAATGCCAAGTAATGTCAAAATTTATTTCTGATATATGTTATTCCACTGTAACTTTATGTTAGCTTTGGTTGTTACATGAGTTGCTGATTTGCATTTTCACAGGTTTTCAACCTTAAACTAATGATGATTTGAGGAAAAGCTAAAGAAAATGGTAAAAAGGTTATGGAAAATGAGAAAGTACCACGTTTTCTTCCTCTAATATATTAGAAATGCAATGATTAGCTTATCTTGCGATTCTCAAAAAAAAATCAGATGTATACACTCCAAACCTGACTTTAAACAAATGAACAGAGTAAAAAATTATAGCTTGCATAATGAGATGCTTTTGTGGTGCAGCGATAAAGCGATATTCTAATGTTTGTACTAATGATAAATTTACCACTTATTTACAATTACTCATTGTTTGTGACTCCTGTAAGTATATCACTTGTAGGCTTCCATTGTTATTTTAAATACTGTATATCAGTACTATGATATATTTAGGGTTATTAATCTTATTGGGCCAAGCACGGCACAGAGAATAACACGTCCAACTAGGGAGTTGAGGATCCATGGTTTGTACTGCCAAAACAAAATCGTGTTCTGTATTTTGATTGCGTGGGTGTATTATAAAAGTGACGGTCAAATCGTACTATTCAGTTTGACAACAGCAGCACAAAAGTTGACAATAGATAGTTGGCTAGTTGCCCTCTCCTACTCTATTGTTTCAAAATTAGGGATGGCTAGCACAGATGGTCCTTGTGTAGCTTGTCACAAAATCCAAGGAATAAACAAACAAGATGAAGTTTATATCAGAATAATTTTTTCAATTTTGGAAGAAAAGCTTGCAATTATAATTATTACCCTATCAAAACTTTACATAATCTAATTCTTAATATCATATTCATAAATAGCTTTGTACGCTAATGTACTTCATAATAAAACATTTAACTTCACGCTTTTTGTACCAAGTCATTAAAATATCTTTCTTCCTCAAGAAAAAATGTGATATTTGAAAAGATAGATAAATAAAAATGCCACGGGCTCGGAATTAACAACTTATTTATGGTTATAAATACATTCTTAAAATATTGCACAGATAATGTAGCTTTAAATTAAAACCTGCGTTTTAGGAGAAAGTGAGGAGTGTAAAATCATGAACCGTAGATGAAACATTATTAATGTTTGTCCCCCGTTGGGACAGCAGTAAATCTACGGACTTACAATCCGCTAAAGTCCGGGGTTCGACACAGCACTTAGCCTAATGTGGCTTTGCTCTAGAATACACAAACAAACAAACTAACGTTTGTGCATTTTCATCACCAGTTTTGAAAGAAATATCTAACGTTGTTCTGTACTATTATCATTTTCTATACGATTATAATAAACTTTTTTGTATTATTATCACTCTAAGATTATTAAAACCATTTGTTTTTTCATTTCACCAGTGTCTGTAAGATTATCATCAAAAATTTGTTATTGTCATAAATGATTGTGGGATTATGAATAACGTTATCTGTGGTAACATCAGTGTCTGTAGGGTTATTATTAAGTGTGTGAAAATGTTCATTAATATTATCTGTATTACCTTCAGTGTCTAATATAACACAATTAACGTAAATAGCAGAAAAAGCACGACTCGGTAAAATAACAACATAGAGGGGTACTTATTGGAAGAACACTACTTGCTTTGTAGCCAGAAGTCTGTGGGTTCGGCCCCCCAGTGGCACAGCGGTATGTCTGCGGACTTACAACGCTAGAATCCAGGTTTCGATACTCGTGGTGGGCAGAGCACAGATAGCCCATTGTGCAGCTTTGTACTTAATTACAAACAAACAAACAAACTTTGGGTTCAACTTCTCATCGTAATGTCTCTAACACTTATCGGCTTCTTTACTTAAAATTTGTTATTAAATAACAATATGTCTATTTTTAAATTTTATTCAACAAACTGTTAAAATCTGACAATGAAGATTTTCAAGTTTAAATTAAAAAAAAGAAACAAAAACATCTTTATACGATAATGTTGTCCAAAAAAATACAGCATTTGTAAATCTCTAGAAATTCAGTTAGGAACTAATTTTGGGTATTGTTACGACAGCGGAAGTCACGTGACGCTGG
>NW_013670204.1:52453-57711 GCF_000517525.1 Limulus polyphemus
TAGTTGCAGATAGAGAGATTGAAGATATAGACATGGATAATCGAGTCAAGCGAGTGGTAGTGATCGTAAGTAAAGTGTGTAAATCGTTGTGAATTATAGCGTGTGTTTATGTTAAAGTGACTGTGGAAATTAAGTGTATTGCAAAGTTGGATTGAGAAAGAATAAACTAGTTTTATTTAAGAATAGACTTGTATCGCAGAAGTTTCTCGGAAAGAATTTCTACGGAAAATTAACAAACGAACACAGACGTTACAGTATATTAATTCTCACTTTACTACATAAATTTATGGTAAAATCACATCTGGCAGCATATAATTTTTATCATATTCCTTCAATTAGGTCATTGAGAGGCACTGTCCAGAATGTTTCTGTTCAATATCAGATCGCAGTTGGGCTAGTCATGTAGAAATCAAAAGCTTCAAACTGATACATTATTAAAAAGTCATAGGGCTACCAGATTTTCAGGGTGAAAAAAAGGGACTTTTTTCCATACTGAGTGATACTGTAACAGCTGAAAGAGTTTAAATTAAAATAGCACTTTTTATCATTTGCTAAACAATATGATACCTAATACATCGCGTTTTAAAACAATAGACAAATAAAAAAATTTAAAAGCTTAATCAAACAAATAATAAGTAAATTAAAAAGCATGCCTAAGTTTTCTTTAACCTACTAAAAAGAAAAGTGTTGCTTCTTTTTTTTTTTTTTTCGCGGCTGGGCAGGTTTACAAATCTCAATTCCTGCGGTTGCTCAATGACAAGAAGGGTTAAGAAAACGTGACAGAGATGGGGTGAACATTGTTCTGTGTGATTTATCTTTGTCAGGTGATTCTTCAAATAAAAGTTAAAGAAGCCATGGATAATGACAAACCGTATATATATATGAAAGACCGAGATACAGAGAAACTGGTACAATTTAATACTTTTCCTGTTTTTCAACAGGGCAGAAAAAACATACGGCTAAAAACTGAGACGTCAGGTAACCCTACATAGGTGTGATGTAAATTTCTTACTAAATTTTCAAATCAAGGAACATTATTATTAGGCCTAACACTAAGGTTAGGTAAAATCACGTTTAGCTGCTGGTTTTGTTGTTATATTACTCTTAGTGAAATAGCATGTACACCAGTATAAAAAATAACCCCCACTCCTTTCGGACTAGTTAGTGTTATCAGTGTGAACACGGTCAAAAACGTAAATATGAGTCATAGTGGCTATAAAATTATTACAATAGTTTTGTTTCTTTCTGCTTAACAGAGATAGCACTGGTGAAGTAGTCAAAATACAGACTGCAGCATAACTGCAAAAAAACACATACTAGAGACTTCATAAAGTAAGCTCAAAATTGAATAAAAAGATCAATACAACTGCCACTCTTATATATAAATTGATCTATATATGTGTGCATGTACATTTTTCATTCAAATAGGTCAACTCAAACAAGTATTTAAAATTGTTACTTTTCAATATCTTGCTTTTCATGTACTTATGTATACATATGATGTAAGTTGAAATAAAACTAACTATCTAAGTATAAGACGTAGGCGTACAAACAATGTATCAATCTCAGCATGAATATTTTAAGTTACGTGAGGAAATGAAGCGTAATACAAAATTAAATACTATAGTATAATGAGTTTTGTTACAGTTTGTTTTGTTTTTTGTACGTACCTGGGATACAATGGTAGGATAAATTAAACTATAATCATATTCCCAACCTTCTGAACAAGGAACAATGGGCCAATCTTCGTCAGGATTTGGGAAAGTACTTCCGCTTTCTACTAGAACCTGTGTGAAATTTACGTCATATTTATAGCATTGACTGTATCTAATCTTGCCCTTGTTACTTTCCATAGGGACGGCAAGGCGACGCCGCTCAACGGACGTTAGGTTTCCTAACTCCGGGATGTTGCACCAGTGATCCGGAGTCAACAACAGCAGCATATTTCCATAGATTACAAATCCCAGGAAAGGCGAAACAAGTCCCCACAGTAACGCTGCCAATTGTTTCTGATATTTTCCAAAAGAACCAACATGCTGAATCACTGTTTCTAGATCCATTTCTAGGTCTACTGTTGCTTAGAAGACTGGCCTTTCTACGTTTTCAACCAATGTTTTCTCCCACAACATCAGTTATGCATGTGTTTGCTAGAATTTCATGAATTGGAAGGCACTAGCCACTGAAACTTGTGTGCACAAATATATATATAAATTATGACTCATGACGTTCGCTCAGTCTGACCTTTAGCTGATATTTGAGGTCAGGGATGTTAGTGTTAGTAACAGTATCAGAATTTATCTTATTCATGGTATGTTCAAAAAATCAGTTAAGGGTATTTGTCTGATTACACTGTCACGTACAAGCATCAGTTTTTGTCTCCTATGAAACAAAGCTACGTCGTTTGAACGAAGTTCCTCTGATGATGTTCAATGCAAATAGAATATTCACATATTAGATTATTTCCACAGTTTTGTATTTTTACAGACGAAAGCTCGTTTACACGTCACGTGCACTCGCAAACGTCGCAGCTGATATTGTGATTCTCCGCTAGTCGTCGTTCTTAGGGCTAAAGAAGAAGCAAAAAATTGGAAATTTTGATTTTAGGAAAACTAGGGAAAAATATAATTTAATTCATATTATTTCGTTCACATAGCCCAAAAAAAATAAACTTTTTATTGTTTCAACCATTTTATGCAGTTTTCCGACTTTTTAATCTATTTCATAAAAATGTGGTATTGCTACAGCGAGTTCCCAATAATTATTTCTAGTTCAAAATTAATAAAAAATTGATAATAAAATAAATAAGAGCTATATGCCTATTGACATGAAAACTTTTTAACACATTCTGACTTTATGTTTACAAAACCCCCTAAGCTAAATTCAGAAGTCGTATATGTTATGGCTTAACAAGATATCCATTCCTTGTAAATAAATTTTACGGTATTTGATTTATCTTATGAACACTTTTTGTTGTTTTGTTTGTTGAATTTTGGACAAATCTACACAAGGATTACTTGCACTAACTATTCCTAGTTTGTAAATATTAAACTAGAGGGAAGGCAGCTAGTCAACACCACCTACTGCCAAGTCTTGGTTTACTCTTTACCATCAAATAGTGGGATTGACCGACATTATAACATCCCCACAGCTGAAAGGACGAGCACCTTTAGGTTTGAACCTACGTTTTTCGCTCTTTGTACGATTTTTTCGATTCTCACCTATGGGCTTTCACATCTGTTCATCACTCTCTGTCAGGATTTTATAAATTTTTATCTTCACATTTCCAGCTCTATCCTTTACTCTTTGCCACAATATCACCAATTTGTTTCTAGACATTTCTACCTCAGTTATTCACTCTATGACACAATTTTATTTTTTTTCACCTCTGCATTTCCACCCACATTCTTCGCACTTTGAAATGATTCTATCGATTTTTCCAGTAGATTTACATCTCCGTTCATCACTCTATGTCATTTTTACCTGCGTTATTGAATCTTAGTCGTTATTTTATGGATCGTTACCTGTAGATTTGCACGTCTGTTTTCCCTCTTCGTCATGATTTTTTTTATTTTCTTGTAAATTATCACTTCTGCTCTTCACTCTTTATCAAGATTTTAACAATTCTTAACTGTTGATTTCTACCCCTATTCTTCTTCACTCTTTGTCATGATGTTATCGATTTTCACTTGTAGATTTTCACATCTGTTCTTCACTCTTTGTCATGATTTTATGAATTCTCGTCTGTAGCTTTCCAACTCTTTTATTTACTCTGTGTCGTGATATAAATTTTTACCTGTAGATTACAACCATCAAGTCCCGTTTTTCACTATGTATCATGATTTTGTCGCTTTTTACCAGTAGATTCCTACCTCTTTTCTTCACTGTATCTCTCTGTGTCATGAGTTTATCGATTGTTATCTGTTTGTTTCCACCTCTGTTCTCTCTTTGGTGTCATGATTTTATCTATTCTTACCCGTAGATTTCCTTTCCAAGTTTTCACTCTGAGCCTTGATTTTATCGATTTTGCCTTGTTGATTTCCAACTCTGTTCTTAACTTTTTAACATTTCTCTGGATTTTTTAACTGTAGATTTTCACCACACTTCATCTTTCTTTTTCATCATTTCATCGATTCTTAACAATAGATTCGCGTCTCTGCTCTTCACTGTCTAACATCCTTTTAACGATTGTTACCTGTAGATTTCAACCAATGTTTTTAGCTCTTTGTCATGATGTTTTTTATTTATTACCACTAGATTCCCACATGTATTATTCACACTTAGTCATAATTTTATCTAATTTTACCAGTAAATTTCCACTCCTATTCTTCACTCAGTGTCATGAATGATTTTATCGATTTTTACCTGTAGCTTTCTACCTCTGTTCTTAATATCTTTTTTATTTAATTAATTTTATCCTGTAAATTTTTTCTTCTGTTATTTACTGTTTGTCATGATTTTATCGATTTTTCCCGTAGAATTCCACCCCCTTTCTTTGCTCTTTTTCATAATTTTGGTATTCTTTTCCAGGAGATTTCTACTTTTTTGTTCAACTTTTTTGCCATAATTGTTCGATTCTTTCCTGCAAGACTTCCACCTGTGTTCTTAGCTTTTTGCCTCCATTTTATCGATTTTTCCCCGGGAATTTCTAACTATGTTTTATGATTTATTCGTTTATTACCAGTAGATTTCCTCTTGTGTTTTGCATTCTTTTTTTTGTCGTTTTTTACCTGTTTATTTTCATCTCCGTTTTCACCTGGTGTGATTATTTTATCAATTCATACCTGCAGATTTCCACCTCTGTTCTTCACTCTTTCCTATGATTTTTACCTATGTATTTCAACTCACGTTCTTCAGTCTGATTAATGATTTTATCTAGTTTTACCCGTATATTTCCACTTCCGTTTTTCACATTTTATCATACTTTTCTTGATTTTTACATGTAGATTTCTGCCTCTGTTTTTCACTCCTTTTCATGATTTTGTTGGTTGTTACCCTTAGATATCCACAAGTGTATTACCTGTATATTTCCATCTCCATTTTCACTCTTTTTCATGATTTTATTGTTTTTCACTTTAGATTATCACTTCTGTTCTTCACTTTTTGCCATAAATTTATTGATTTTTTTCCATTAGATTTCCTCCCTCATTCTTCACTCTGTATCTTGCTTTTTCGATATTTACATCTATATTTCCATCTGCATTCTTCACTTTGTATCATGATTTTATCGATTTTTACGTGTATATTTCCTCTCCCTTTTG
>NW_013670204.1:57975-62862 GCF_000517525.1 Limulus polyphemus
AACTTTGTGCTTAATTACAAACAAAACTCCCTTTTTTATTTTGTGTGATGATTTGCTTGGTTATCTTTTTCACCTGTGTTTTTCGTTTTTTATCATAATTTTCCCGATTTTTATCTTTAGATTTTCACCTCATTCTTCACTTTAGGTCATGATTTTATCGATTCTTTCCTGAATATCTTCAGTTCCATTTTTCAACATGTTCATTATGTTATAGATTCTTACTAGTAGATTCTCACATCCGTTGTTCAGTATTTGTCATGATTTTATCACATGTGCATTTCCACCTCTGTTTTTCGCTCTTTGAAATGATTCTCTCGGTTTTTGCTTGTCGATTTCTTCCTCTGTTCTTCACTCTTTGTCATGATTTTATAACTTCTTATCTGTATATTTACACCTCTTTTCTTTGTAGAGTTCTTAACATCATCTAATGTAAATTATTTTATCCATCTTTTTTTAGATAATTCTTTATTCTTTGAAGAACTTCTTCCTGTCTTTGGTTTTTAACCTCGTCTCCATATGTTTTACCATTACCTTTTATCAATAAAATACTCTTTTTATTCTTCTATCTTGATATGTGAGGATTTTTCAATCTCGATTTGCATGTTTCCACAAATATTGTTCTCTCTTCATCTGCTCAGTTCTTGTTCTTCCATCTCCATCTATGTTTCTTTCTAATTGTCCCAAAACATTTTCATATTTTCCTTTTCTATAAAAGTTCAAAATCTCTTACTTCTTTTCCTTCCGTACCCGTTCTAGCTTGTCTCAGCTAAACACATAACATCTTTTGTTTTTCTACTTTCTTTATCTTAATATGTTAGTATTTTTTGTATCTGTTGTTCCCAAGATATTATCACTTTCACATTTTCTGTATTTCTATTTTAAATTTTATCCACCACTTTTCTCATACTTTCTTATATTTTCTCCATTTAACATATCTATTTTTAGCTTTTCATGTCTTCATATTTCCACCCGTAAACCTTTTTTTACCAACTGTCTATTTTTTCTTTACAATTCTCCCTATCTGCATTGTCAATGTTATTTTATGGTTGTTAGCTTAAAAGATACTCTCTGTCTATTTTCTTCTAAATTCACAGTTGCATAGCAATCACTGATTTTCATCTATTTTTATATACGTTATATTTTCCCATCTTCATCTCCTATTCTACTGCCATTAAAATCTATAAATCATTGTCTTCCATTCAATTTAATAGTTTTTCTCTTCTGTGTTACAGACTCATATTTTTTCTTTTCTTCTTCGTTTTAAACCACCTTTTTCTCGTCAATCTTCTTCCTTTCCTGTTCTACCATAAAGTATCTTATTGTTATTCATTGTTTTTCTTTGCATTGCTCTCCTGGTTGCACTTGTTTGATTTCTTTTAATGTCAAAACCATATCTACGATTATCTTCCACGTTTCTTCATTTCTGTTTCACAATTTAAGATGTATAAACTTTGTTTTGTGCTTCTTTTTCACTGCCATTGACAAAGCTATATTCTTCCTTCTTCTGACATTTATCCCTCCACCTGCTCTTCCTTTTTCCCCACACATTGAATTTCTACATGTCCAATTAAAAATATCTGGAAGCGTTTTCTATATTTTATCCCAATTTTTCTCTTTATTCAAGTTTCTACCAAACTCACGATATCACATTCTCCTAATACTTCCAAGATTATACGCTATTACTTTTTATTCCTATTATGTTACACATTCTTATTATCTTTTTTCCCAGTTTCTTTTGTAACCTCCTTTTCCTTCCTGTAATTTACTTCTTTATCCTTCGTCTTTCTCTTCCTTCCTCTTTACTCTTTATTCAAGTAATTCAGTATATATTCCAAATCGTCTATGTATATTTTCTCCCCCCCCCCCCACTGCTTTGATATTTTTCTTAAGTCTACTTGAAACTTGCTACTTCGTAACATATAATCATAATCATTAGAAATGTTTGCACCTTTCAAATTTACTCTTTTCTTAAGCAATTTTTCATTCTATTTCCATCTCTGTAGTTTCATTTGGTTTTCATTTTCCTACCTACTCTCTGTACTTTCTTAATTTCTTGGACTATTATTTCCATTTTCTATTTTCGTGAGATCATTATTTTTCTTCTATTTTCTCAACTTCCATTCTCTTCGTCCTCCCAACGTTTTATCACAACATTATTTTCCTACTGCTATTTTATACCTCCTCTAGTTTATTACTCGATTTCTTTATTTATTTCTTCGTTTCCATTATAGTTCTTACTCTGGTTTCACCTTTTCCTTTTCCTAAAACTCCTTATGCTTTTTCTTTCAAACTCTCTAACGAGTTGGGTTTCACCTGATGTCTTTTTCACGATGCTTTCAATCTCTTTCTTAATTCTGCATTTTTTATCTAATTTCTTGTGTTTTTATCGAATTTCTTGTAATTCTTGCAGTAATTTGTTTCAGCCCTTCATTCCAAAATCTTCTACTTCATTCTTTCTTTTAATATATCGTGATCTTATTAATATAATATTTGGCTTAAATACTTTGTCTCTTGGTTGACATATTAATGCAATCCATTGCATATGTATTAGCTGAACAGCTGATGACAGGATTTGGAGAATCTGGAGAGTCTACGTGGATCAATAAGTAATTTTCAGTAGCAAGCTGTTTAGTGGAAAAACACTACAGAGTATTAAGCAGAGCGTCCACGTGGATCAATAAGTAATTTTCAGTAGCAAGTTGTTTAGTGGAACAAACACTACAGAGTATTAAGCAGAGAGTCCACATGGATCAATAAGTAATTTTCAGTAGCAAGTTGTTTAGTGGAACAAACACTACAGAGTATTAAGCAGAGAGTCCACATGGATCAATAAGTAATTTTCAGTAGCAAGTTGTTTGGTGGAACAAACACTACAGAGTATTTAGCAGAGAGTCCACATGTATCAATAAGTAATTTTCAGTAGCAAGTTGTTTAGTGGAACAAACACTACAGAGTATTAAGCAGAGAGTCCACATGGATCAATAAGTAATTTTCAGTAGCAAGTTGTTTGGTGGAACAAACACTATAGAGTATTAAGCAGAGAGTCCACATTGATCAATAAGTAATTTTCAGTTGTAAGATGTTTAGCGGAACAAACACTACAGAGTATTAAGCAGAGAATCCACATAAATCAATAAGTAATTTTTAGTAACAAGTTGTTTGGTGGAACAAACACTGCAGAGTATTAAGCCCATGCTTACTAACTTTATGAACCCTGACCAAACCTATTTCTTATATGTCATGACGGTGTACCACACAACTGAATACAATCCATTGTTATTTTTCTAAATCATCTGATGTTCAGACAGATGCACAGCTTCCAGGGGACTGGTGAATGAACATTCAAACACTACATATGTACTGCAGTGTCCTCAAGAATATGTGGAGTGGCTGCATTCTATAAAGAAATAGTACTATAAAACAGCGCTGGAATGAACATTTTAGCTTGATGACTGAGTTTAACTATGGTATACACCAGCAGTTGGTAAATAACATGGTTCTGGCTAGACTGGTCATTATATTGGTGAACAAACATGTCAAACACGTCAACAAGTTTAAATTCTATTTCACCAACGAACCTCACAAGGACCGGTTACACAAAGGATCATATGTGGGAGAGTTGTTTGTCTTTCATAGAAACATTGTGTAGTGAGAAAAATGCTGGCAATGCATAACAGCCTGTCCCTTTTGAGCTATCGAAATAAGGTGTCTTCTGATCAACACCTGAAAGAACATTTCGACTGTAGTTTTCCAAGAGTTCGAGATGTTTGTCTAGCAATAATTGTTAGACCTATCTAGTGTAGTAGTGCCACATTACTGCAGAGCCAACCAGACAATTCCAGTTAAATACACTGTTAAGACAGATGTGATCATCGGATAAGATGATGGATGGTCTGGATACTTACTCTCTTCCTTATAGTAAACAAGTGACTTTCAACCTCAAATCTTTTGATGCTGCTGGACAAGGACTTACCGATCTTGCTTTAATGGAACATATTGATATTTAAATCTGCTGGATAGGGACTTATTGATTCTTCGGTTATAGAATAAATTAATGTTTAAAGCTGCTGGACAAGGACTTACTGATCTTGCTTTAATGGAACATATTGATATTTAAATCTGCTGGATAGGGACTTAGTGATTCTTCGGTTATAGAATAAATTGATGTTTAAAGCTGCTGGATAGGGACTTACTGATTTTTCGGGTATAGAATAAATTGTTCTTTAAAGCTTCTGGATAGGGACTTACTGATTCTTCGGTTATAGAATAAATTGATGTTTAAAGCTGCTGGATAGGGACTTACTGATTCTTCGGGTATAGAATAAATTGTTCTTTAAAGCTGCTGGATAGGGACTTACTGATTTTTTGGGTATAGAATAAATTGATCTTTAAAGCTGCTGGATAGGGACTTACCGATTCTTCGGTTATAGAATAAATTGATCTTTAAAACTACTGGATAGGGACTTCCTGATTTTTCGGGTATAGAATAAATTGATGTTTAAAGTTGCTGGATAGGGACTTACTGATTCTTCGGTAATAGAATAAATTGATCTTTAAAGCTGCTGGATAGGGACTTACTGATTCTGCATGATAGAACATACTGACCTATAAAACTGCTTGTTTTTCTTTAAGCTTGAGGAACGAAATTTAATATAAAAGTTGGAACTTAGTTAAACAAAACTTCTTAGCTAGGCTACAGAAATCCCCATATTCCACGAATTTCTCATGTATAGCTCTGGATTAATCTAGAAAATAACTTAACACAGTTGATTTGGGGTCATTACAGGAGAAATTATATCATGAAAACTAATTGTTACGTCTCCGTTTGTTAATTGATTTTTCCGTAACTTCGTTCCGACGAAACTTTAACGACACAAGTCTTTACTT
>NW_013670204.1:62872-63427 GCF_000517525.1 Limulus polyphemus
GTTGTTTGGTGGAACAAACCCTACAGAGTATTAAGCAGAGAGTCCACATGGATCAATAAGTAATTTTGAGTTGCAAGCTGTTTAGTGGAACAAACACTACAGAATATTAAGCAGAGAGTCCACATGGATCAATAAGTAATTTTCAGTAGCAAGTTGTTTAGTGGAACAAACACTACAGAGTATTAAGCAGAGAGTCCACATGGATCAATAAGTAATTTTCAGTAGCAAGTTGTTAAGTTAAACAAACACTAGAGTATTAAGCAGAGAGTCCACATAGATCAATAAGTAATTTTCAGTAGCAAGCTGTTTAGTGGAACAAGCACTAGAGTATTAAGAAGAGAGTCCACATGGATCAATAAGTAATTTTCAGTAGCAAGTTGTTAAGTTAAACAAACACTAGAGTATTAAGCAGAGAGTCCACATAGATCAATAAGTAATTTTCAGTAGCAAGTTGTTAAGTTAAACAAACACTAGAGTATTAAGCAGAGAGTCCACATGGATCAATAAGTAATTTTCAGTAGCAAGTTGTTAAGTTAAACAAACACTAGAGTATTA
>NW_013670204.1:64209-73060 GCF_000517525.1 Limulus polyphemus
CATACTTATAGCACATAATTTTATAAAACAAATTGTTCTTATTTAAAAACACACCAATTTTATTTTTCATAAATTTTATTTCCATGCATAACATTACAAATGGAATTATATTTCTGTATTTTGTAAATCTAGCTGCGATGATTTTTCTGGCTTGGGAAAAAAGTTTGTTAGTTTCGTTCTCTCACGATATCCAGCAGAGCAGAGAGGAGTGATCCGGAACTTTGACTGGACGCCACGCTGGAACACTTTACAGTAGGGTGTCCAATGTCAGCACAAACCGTAGAGAATACTGACTGCAAGCCGAGCACTGTCAAACGATTTGTTAGAGCCATGGCCTCTACTCCACATCCTGGTTCCACCACGCTTCTGATACACTGATTTACAATTTTGTAATTACTGGAAAAAAAAAGACAAAATAACAAGAATTTTTCTTTATAAACTAATCTAGAAGTTTTGTTTGACTTTATATAAGAAGAAATGATGATTTTTTTTCTTTTTTAAAATACTCAATTTGTATGCAAACGGAATTAAAGTGATAATATCGGAAATGCAAACAAAATCATATACACACATAGTTTAAATAAAGATACTTACAATGATTATAGATGTTGATTCGTTTCATAATTTTTGTAGAAAAATACATAAGAGGGTATCTTATAAAGGAGGGGGGGAATAATAATTATAAACAAAATTGACTATCACTAAGATTTACCATAAAAATTGGCAGCAAGTTTGTAAAATGAAAATGAGAATCGAAACTCTAGGAAATGAAATATACACAACCAGTTTCTAGTGTTAAAGAAAAAGAAATTACTTCAGATTTCTCTCATCGTCGAATAATTCCAAAAATGCATAACCTAGTCGGACCTGAAGCTGACATTCATTTAGTTTTAATACACCATATTCATAGATTGAATTTCTTTGATAGACCTCCAGTTGGCCTTCTTTCTTGAATGATATATTAAATCCATAAATCAAATTCCTTGCCAGATATCCAGTTGACTCTCATGATACATAAAATTCATATATTGATATTTTTATGAGACCCTTAGATTACGCTCATTCTGGAAGAATACTCGAAATACATAGACTAAATTCCGTGTAACTCCTCCAGTTGGCTATCATATTGGAATGATACATGAAATTCATAACCTAAATTCCTTGTTAGACTTACAATTGGCTCGCATGCTAGATAGAATAATGACGGAAATTCTTGGACCAGGTTATCTTTTACGATTGCCAATTCGTTCTCATTTTGGAACTATACATAAAATTCATAGATTAAATGCCTTTGTCGGATCTCAAGTCGGCCGTCTTTCTGTAGTGATGCATCAAATGCATAGACTAAATTCCTTGTCAGACCTCCACCTTTATTTTGGAATCATATACGAAATTCACTGACTGTTTTTCTTGTTAGAGTACAAGTTGTTTCTTACTCTTGAATAATACATTAAATTCATAAACTAAATACACTAATTACCCTGTCAGACCTCCAGCTGACTATCATACGGAAATGATACATGAAATTCAAAGATCGTATTATCTTTTAAGGCTTACAGTTGACTCTCATGCTAGAATAATGACTGAATCTCATGGACCGGGTTATCCTTTAAGATCTCCATTTCGTTCTCATTGTGAAATTATTTGTGATATTCATACACTAAATTATTTTTCAGAACTCTAGTTGGTTTTCATGCTGGAATGATACATGAAATTCATACAGCAAATTTCTCCACAAGATCTCCAGTTGTCTCCTTGCTCAGATAATGCCTAAAAGACATAGACTGGATTAGAATAATGACTGAAATTCATGGATTAGATTATCTTTTAAGATTTCCTGTTGGCTCTCATGCTGGAATCATATATGAAATTCAAAGCCTAAATTCCTTTTCAGTCCTCACATTGGCTCTCATTCTTCAAAGACTATATTCCCCTACAGACCTCGAGGTGGCCTTATTTCTGGAATGAATCACGAAATTCATTGTCACACCTCAAGTTGGATATCATTCTTGAATAATACACGAAAGTCATACACTAAATTCCTTGTCAGACCTCCAATTGACTCTCATGCTCGAATGATACATAAACTTCATAGATCATATTATATTTTAAGACTTACACTTGGCTCTCATTTAGAATCACGAAAACACATAAACTGGATTATCTTTTAAGATCTAAACTAATTTCCTTTTAAGAACTTTAGTTGACTTTCATGCTGAAATGATACAAGAAATTCATAGAGTGGATTTTCTCGTCAGAGCTCCAGTTGGCTCTAATGATAAAATAATGCATGAAGTTCATAAGACTTGATTAGCTTTCACGGCTTGAAGTTGGTTTTCATACTAGAATAATGACTGAAATTCATTGACTAGATTATCTTTTCAAATCTCAGTTGGCTCACATAGTGGAATTATACATGAAATTTATAAACTGAATTTCCTTGTCAGCTTCACGTTGGTATTCTTTCTGGAATGATACATGAAATTCGTAGACTATATTATCTTTTAACAGTTACAGTTTGCTTTCATGCTAAAATAATGAACGAAATTCATGGACCAAATTTTCTTTTAATAGCTCACCTGCTGGAGTGATACATAAATTTAATAGACTGAATTTCCTTGGCAAACCTCAAACTTACCTCCATTCTAGAATGATACATTAAATTCGTAGGCTAAATTACTTACCATACCGCAAGCTGTCTCTCATTTTGAAATGATACATGAAATTTATATACTATATTCCCGGTAAGAATTGCAGTTGGCTCTCCATGCTGAAATGATACATGAAATTTATATACTATATTCCCGGTAAGAATTGCAGTTGGCTCTCATGCTGAAATGATACATGAAATTTATATACTATATTCCCGGTAAGAATTGCAGTTGGCTCTCATGCTGAAATGATACATGAAATTTATATACTATATTCCCGGTAAGAATTGCAGTTGGCTCTCATGCTGAAATGATACATGGAATTCATACACCGAATTTTCTTGTCAACCTTCACGTTGGCTTTCATTTTGGAATGATAAATGAAATTCATAGAATGGGTTATCTTTTAACATGTTCAATTGGCTATCATGCTGGAATGATACATGAAATCCATAGACTCAGTTTCTTTATCGACTTCACGTTGGCCTTCATTTTGGAACGATGCATTGAATTCATATACTAAATTCGTTTTCAGATCTCCGGTTGGTTCTCATGCTGGAATAATATCTAAAATCAATAGACCTGATTATCTTTTAAGATCAATAATATTAGCTAATAGCACTCATATCATAGCTTGTCAATTTCTAAATTAAAATGTTTCCAAGAATCTAAAAATAAAAAGGTAATGGATTGAAGATTAAAGCCAGCTTTGAGTTCTCTAATTCTTTGTTGAATCTGCAGTTTCATTATAAAGTTCACGTATATATCAAGTAATACTATAGTTACAACGAAAACGCTTCTACTTCTTTCTCAAGGTCATTAGTTTTCAAAGGTTCATTTTAATATTTGTGGCAATAATACCCACTCATGATAAATATATCTATAGGACTTTGAGGAATAGTAAGCGTGCAACGTTATATATACCTGTACTGTATAGTTTGCATCTACATAATACTGGCTGATCCAAAAGGCTATTAATTATTAGTAATAAATGAAATCTTTACGATTTATGGGCCGATAGCATTGAACATCTTAAAAGTGAACAATACCCCAGGTGTTACAAATACTGTAGACGTACCAACACATGATGGCGATGGCAGTATCTCTATTGGTGTGCTTAGCAATCTGCAGTAGCTGTAGAAACTTTTTCGGGCACTCTTGCTTTCGTAGTTCGACTTGCCGAAGACACTCAGCGTTAACCAGGTAACCTGTTCGATAAAAGAAGGGGAAGTGATAATCAAAATGTATCTAATTACCAACAATTAAACTGTCAATGCTTTCTATAATTTTAACACCTGGAAAGCCTTTTTTAACCATGTATACAGATTTTATGTGCTTCCTACTGTAAGTAACTTTATGAGTATACTCAATGAGAGAGTACACCACTACGAAAATCCCTTGATCATATCGTCGTTCCTCATTGCAAGTAGCTAAGGGTTAAATCTTATTAGAGGCTCGTAGTTGAATGCTAACTGAACCTGCCTCTTCAGTCCTACTTTTTGTAACAGTAAACACAGGCACCCCATTTGAAATGTCCCCCAAAAGAAATTTTACCCTAATGCTACACATTTCTTGTTTGTTTCGGATAGTTACACATAGTTGTATCTACGCTAGTTATCCGTAATTTCGGACTGATAGATTGGAGGTAAGGGAACGATTCGACAGCCCCTACCTTGAACGTACTCTTATAATGCATCCACGACAACAAAGTGAGAGTGTGGTTTTAAGGTAACAGAACACAGACTATGGCCCTCAAATTCACAGACCAACACGCTCAACTGTAAAGTGAGAGTGTGGTTTTAAGGTAACAGAACACAGACTATAGCCCTCAAATTCACAGACCAACACGCTCAACTGTCAAGTGAGAGTGTGGTTTTAAGGTAACAGAAGACAGACTATGGCCCTCAAATTCACAGACCAACACGCTCAACTGTTTCCTGCTTTTCTTCCTTGGTTTTTGTTTTGATAGCACAATTTTCGCTAGAACTATTTCTAACGTATTATCAATGGAGCAAACTCTGCCTGCAGAAAGTCATAACAAGTTCAAAAGTTTTCAAACCTAACTCATACCTGAAACTTATTACCCCTAATAAATTCCACCACTGTTATCCCTAAACTAACTGGGATCATTTTGAAGATTTACCACCTTAAAACATAGTGATTCAGGTATTGCTCAAAATTTTCTTTAAAATCCATTAAAACTTGTTACATCTAACTTTACAGCAATGCTTTTAAGTTGCCACTTTTGATATTATGTAATATATATTATTATAATTTTTCGTATCAAATAACTTGAACATTATATGTAAATTATTTTTATCTTATTTAATTATATATATTAGCAGAAACGCCGATGTACGGGCGGTTGTTTCCGTAATCGTACTATTCATACCCAACTGAAAAAAAAGAAAAAAGTGAACAATTTGTAAGGAATAATTTTTTTCTGAGAAGTATTGCACGGGAAAAGGGTTCCGATTGTGCTCTTTAGTCATACTCAACACATTACATCGAAATGATCCAATGTACAAAAATTTTACTGACATAAACTGTAATGTTCTTATGTATTAAAAGTGCTACCCTTTATTGAAAAAATAAATAATTATGTTAAGAACTCCAGTTTCTCAGTTCTACACTTAAAAATTACATCAATAAAGATTTAATCGAATTCTCACGACAGTTCTAGTGAAAGTCGTGTTCTTGTTGTGAGGAGAGTACTTTTATTTAAAATTGTGTTCTATTATAAATAATTGTTTGTTTGTAATTAAGCACAAAGCTACACAATGGGCTATCTGTGCTCTGCCAATCACGGGTATCGAAACCCGGATTCTAGCGTTGTAAGTTCGCAAACATACCTCTGTGCCATTGGGGGGGGGGATTATAAATAAATGGTTGTTGCACATACCACAATTATTTTTCTAATTGTCTGAATCTTTAATATCCAAAGTGTGAAATTTTTCATGTAATTTTTGTTTGTGGTGCCATTCAATAGATGGTGCAGGAGTTTTGGTTACATACATAGATACTGACATACACGCTACGTCCATTATACTAAGAAATTAAAATTGTATTGCAAAATTTAGTTATTTTACAAGATGTGTAACATTCCAATTATATTTTAAGAAAATGCACAGATCTACTCAAATATTTTATCACTAATTTCTAAAACAGTAAGTTAAATATTCCATTTAAGATATTTTTAGAAATACCATTATTTTTTATTTTATTTCGATTTACATTTTTCTGACATCGTGTAATACAAAATGCACGCTCAAATTCCTTAAGTACTCTCACACAAAACTCACGATTTATAAAACCTGCAATAGAAAGTTTTATTTGAAATTTGCTAAAAGAAATATTTTGATGTAAAAACATTTCTATAGTTCGATTACGTATGAGCAATAAACAGCCTTGACCAAAATGTTTGCATATTGTTCTATGTTGATATTATTGTCTACATGTATGGAGCACTTATTGAGTAAATGACCGAGTAGTAACAGAGAAGGTAGTGTATGATCGGAAGAACATGTACGAGTCGTTATTCTAGTCTGTAGAACTTGTTTTGAGCATTTGTTCGTCAAAACACACATACACACCTGTTTTCTATAAAATCGTGCAATTTTTGTATAACCTTCTCACAAACAGATCAATGATTTGTTGAGAAAATTTCTGTGTACTTAGTGTAGAGTCATGCCTCGTCACGTGCCTGGAATTATAGGACGTCAAATTGTTTGACTGTCCAAAAAGGGTATGAAACAAACGGACATTGCCTGAACATTAGGGTATCCCCAGTGTATTGCATCCAGAATCCTAAAACGTCACCGTGTTTTGATCAGGTTACTATGTCAAGAATGAAAGAAGTTTTGCAACACTTTATGACAGGAATGACATTAATACATTCATTCCAAGTCATCCAGAAGAACAGTGAATAGGAGACTGACCAAACAAGGCTATTTTGTAAAAAAGGACTATCTGCAAACCAATATTAACCAGAATTCACCACCGAAACTGTGTTACTTGAGCAAGACAGCATGCCAACTTACAGTTAGGATACTGGCGACATGTCATTTTTTCAGATGAATCCTGTTTATGGCTTGATAAAACTGATGGTAGGATTTGTATTCATCGTTTGCCTGGAAAGACGATGAAGGAAGATTGTCTTTTTTTTACAGGAAACACACAAGAGGTGGTGCAGTACATGTTTGGGAAGCTATTCATCATGGTGAAAAAGCTGCTTCTCATATCCTCCAGGGAAACATCAATGGCACCTCCTACAGGCATAACATGGAGATGATATTTCTGCCATATGCTGGGGCAAGGGTTGGCAACAGCTTTGTGTTCCAGTATGACAGTACCACTACCCACAGTACGCGTATTGTACAGGATTATTTACCGTTTTATCGCGTTGTTTCATCACAGTTTCCAGACATGAGACATTCTATACCAAATCCGCGTAATAGCCTTTAGGAAATAGGATTGTTAGCGATGTTATATGACAACGTGTTTAAAATAATTAATATTAATCTGTTTTTTGTACGTTGCTAGTAGATGGCACTATAGAATATAAGGCATTGTTGGAAGCTGTTGTTTTCTTTATGCAAAGTTACACAATGGACTATCTGTACATTGTTCACCAAGAGAGATATAATCCCAGATTTTAGGGCTGTGAGTCCGTACACTTACTGCTGATCCAGTGTGATTTGTGGGAAGCATGTATCTGAGATATAGGAGTGTATATGTAAACATTGATTGATTTATGTTACTGCCGAAAAATAAGAGTTGAGTAAAGAGAGAGTATGGAAGAGTAACGCATATACTATTCCACATGTATTATCTGTGTGAGTTTCATTTCTTAAGTAGCGAGTGTATTAAGAACCTAGAATAAGAAATTTGATGAATAAGCAAGTTTATCCAAGTTGTAAAACCTAAATTCTTCTACATGGTTCCAGGTAGCGGATATTAGCACATATAGCAAATATTGACAATAATGAAGGAAATATTTACAAGGTATTATGAACGGTTATAGGCCAGCCATTTAGTTTTGATCTGAAGCTCCATGCCTGAAAATATTTTAAGAAAAAAAAGGTCCGTGATGGACATTGAACGTCGGTAAGACAGGTAATTTCTAATGTAGACGAAGCTTTAGAATTTTTAGGCCTATCTAGTTTAAGCACAAACTCTGCAAGTGTCAGTAGAAGCTTAATCTTGTGTTACGACAGCGTTAGTCATATGACGCTGGAAGCATGTGTGCTGGAGTTTTTAGAAAGATCATGAATGTTCCTGGCAACTCTTGTTTTTTCTAGGCGCCCTCTATTTTAGTATATATATTGCAGATAGATAGATATAGAGACAGATAATTGAGTCAAGCGAGCGGTAGTAACCGTAAGTAAAGTGCGTGAATAGTTGTGAATTATAGTGTGTGTTAAAGTTAAAGTGACTGTGGAAATTATGTGTATTGCAAAGTTGTATAGCGAAAGAATAAACTAGTTTTATTTAAGAAAGAACTTGTATCGCTGAAGTTCCTCGGGAAGAATTTATTTCGGAAATTAACAAATGAACAGAGACGTAACAAATTGGTGTCAGAGAGTGGGATGGGAAAGAGAAAAAAGAAGAAGATGGAAACGAGAGGTGGCAAATCAAACTACAGCTTAGCAGATTTGATGGCAGCAATACAAGAACAGCAAAACAAAACAAGAAGAACGAGAAAATAAACAAGAACAGAAACAAGAAGAGAGACAGCAGCAGTTGCAAGAAAACGTGCAACAGTGGCAGCTCGAACTGCAAAATAAACAAGAAGAGAGATTACAGCAGTTGTTGGAGGAAAAGAAACAAGGAGAACGAGAAAAGAAACACGAATAGAGACAACAGCAGTGGCAAGAAAACCTGCAACAGTGGCAGCTCGAACAGCAAAATAAACAAGAGAGACTACAGCAGTGGTTGGAGGAGAAAGAAAATAAACAAGAAGAGAGATTATAGCAGTGGCAACTGGAACAAGAAAGGAAAAAGGAAGAAAGTCTCCAACAGTTGCAGGGAAGTCAGCAGCAACTACAAGAAAGTCAACAACAGTGGCAAGAAGTACAAATGAAAAACATTAGTAAATTTCAAAGTGAATTAAATATATTAAAGGATGATTTACTGTGTTTTACACAAGGAGGATACATTAACCATCGACTTAATCAGCCCCAGACAATGGCAAGCCCATT